>NW_026722235.1:0-9646 GCF_029784015.1 Lycium ferocissimum | reverse complement strand
TATTTTTTTTTGGGGAATTATATTGTATTGAATTATATTGAATTGTATGGAATTGAATTGAATTGCATTGAAAAGAATTGAATTGAGTTGAATTGAATATAAGTGGTTTGTTGGTATTGTTGGTTGATAGTTTGGGCGGGTTTGAATTCCCGGATTGTTGTTAGTAAAAATTGGCCAAGTTGAACTTGGTGGAATGGAGTATTTATTCGGGGGAGGTGCTGCCAAAATTTCGGTAGCCAAGTATTATTTTAAGAATTCAATTCTAAAGGCACTAATCATGTTTGGTAAACATGACCAATTTGTAGATTTTGACGAACTTGGAGCTTGAGTTTGGAGACGTGAGCAAAGCGGAAAAGGTATGTGAAGCCTACCTCTCCTTCATTTGGCATGTCCTAGTTAGTATAGGTCAAAAGCCGACCCTCGGGAAAAGTCCTACCCCTCGGAAACGACACCTAAATTTATTCCTTTTTCATTCAATAGAATTGAATCCATAACTTGTGCTTTAAAGAAAGAAGTGTTCAAACGTCCGAAACCTTTGGAAATGAAATTGAAATGCCTTGAAACCTTCGTGGATGACCCAATGGTGCATGATGACCGTGTTTTTATGTTCGTCACCCGAGTCTCGATAAACGTGCATATCGATTTCCATTACTTCTTTCATAGGAACTTTATAATCTTATTTTATGTTTTCTTATGGTGTTGCTATTCATTGATGGTCTCGCCTTATAATGATTGTTCCTTCGAGGTGAGACGAAACGACCGTGGTTATTCCATAAGGTAGTCGGGGGCTACCGACCTTACGTCACCCCGATAGACACATGACTTTCTTTGGGTTCTTATGCATGCTTCTTATATGATATGTATATGACATGTATATGATATGTATATGAAAATGGGGAATTTTGGGGAATGGATACATGTTGCGCTATAGACGCATTGCCACCTGGTCAGCTGGCGTAATTCCATCCGGACGCGGGATGCCCGAGTACGCGGACACATGTGGGCGAGCCGACGTATTTCGGCGACATGACTTGTTATTTTTACATGTATATGACACGAAATGTTTTGAACAAAAGTATATAATAAGCAAGCATGACATCGCTCGAAAGGCACTTACAGACATTATCCTTTATTCTCGTTATATGATCTTTGGTTCCACATGTTGTTATCAAGCCATATGTTACATGCTTCAACGTATTATCTTTCATGGCTTACATACTCGGTACATCGCTCACCGACCCACTTTTCTTGGGGCGCGTCTCATGCCACGCCTTGCAGACGGAGTTGACGGGCTCGACTCCTAGGAGCTTTCATTTGTACATTGAGAGGCGCTCCGCCGGAGCTTCTGGGTACTACTTCGTGTATATTTGGACACACGCAAAGTCGATTTTGTAATTATATATCGTGTTTAGAGGCTCGTAGAACAGATATGTGTACGATCGGATGTTTCACGACCTAGTTGTCTTTGTCGCCGTGTGATATGTCGGTACATTGAATACTACTACTCGTTTACATGTATGCTATTATCGATGTTATAAAAAAAAAAAAGTGCGAGTGTTCATACGGCCCACTTAGTAATAAGAACAAGACACATGACAGGGGGTGCCCGGTACAAGTATCGGGTACTCGTCGCGGCCCCTAGTTGGGTCGTGACAGCCACATCATGTGTGACAGGAAAGTTGAGAGCAAGATTTGAGCAAAGGGACAGTAGAAGAGTTTGAATTAAAGATAAAGAGGCGACACAGTACAATGTGCCTAGCAGGTTACGAGTTGAGTAAAAGGGGATTATAAGAAGATTTAAGCAAGATGATCAGAACTAGCTGGTTACTAAAGGAGGGTGAATTTGTGTGTCAAATTCTTTTAGAACTATACCAACTGATGATAGTTAAAGCAGGGAACGGCTATGTAAAGTTATTATATGAGGGAACTTCATCGCTACTTGATGCCTAACTCCAGGGATAGAGACTAATAGCAAAAGGTAGAGTAAAGCGTGTTACATTCCGTATTTCGTACCCTCGGGCAAGTCGAGGCAAGTGACACGAAGTTGCTTATGGGAAATGTTAAAGTTGGAATATTAAGAAAGGCCAGGGGTAAAAAGGTAAATTCGCAATACGACTCATGGAAATACGGAGAAAGGCTAGGGGCAAATTTGGAACTAAGGAAAATGTTTTTCATGAAATGGAGGAAATTTGCTAGAATTTTCAAGAAAGGGGGCCACTTGGCCGTGGGCCCCACTTTCAATATGTGGCCAAATGAAAACAAACCAAGCTAGGGGCAAAATGTTCAATTTCTATTGGAAGGGACTATATATATATATATGAGGGAAGATGATTAATTCATCTTATTTCCCTAGAGTTTTCAAGAAAAGAAGAACAAGAAAAGAAGGAGAAAAACTCCATGGCCATTCGGCCTTAGAAAAAAAAGGGGAGAAAAACCGAAAAAAAAAAAGAAAGGAAAGAGAGGGAGAGTTCCAACTTGTTTCTTATAGCCAAGCAATTCCTTAAAGGGCTCTTAGCATAGTGAGGTGTATTTGGAGCAAGGAAAACACAAGTCTTGACAAGTTGTTAAATTGAGGCAAGTGAAGAGTTGAGGAAAAGGTAAGGTTTAATTCCTCCTTTGTATGTTATGAGTGTTTATGCATGTTGTGGAGTATGAAAATGGATGAAATTCATGGGTTGTGGAAGTGTGTGTGTTGAGCCGTGAGTGTGTATGTGTGTGTATGTGTGTATGTGTTATGTTGTGTTGTGTTGTGTGTTGGTTGTTGTTGTAATGTATGGAAAATATAGAAATTCATGAAAAGTATGCTTAAGGGGTGTGTTGGCCGAATGGTAGGTTATGCTAAGGTGTGGTGAATTGATTTTATTTATGATGGCAATTGTTGTTATGGTAGGTTTTATGATGTTAGAATAAAGATTTAATGGTTTGGAGGAATGAAAATTGGATTGTTGTGCTTGAATTTGAAAGAAGGAAAATGTCACACCCCGATCTTACTAGGGTGTGATGGGCGCCGACTCGTAACTTAGAGCCGAGCGAACCCACTGACTCTTACTACGTACTGATTTTTTTTTGAATCTCTACGTCAAGTATACATAATAAGATTTCTGAAACATTCTTTTTCTTTTTGCTTTTAAATCGAATAAAGTATGTAACCGTACAAAACTTGTGTCATAATACAAACTGACTCCTGAAACCCACGGCTGTGTCTGCAAAGTCTCTAACTTCAAACAAGACATCCTGGCATAGCATGCTGACTCGGCGACACTCCAGAACAAATGGAGTTTGCCAACTTCGCTGGAACATCTTCCATCCTGGCTTCTATCCGTGCGGTATTTCACGTGGCATGAACGCAGCCCCCGAAGAAGAGGGGTCAGTACGAGCAATGTACTGAGTATGTAAGGCATAAATGGTAACATAATAAAATAGACAGGGCATGGACAGCATATAATAAGAGAACATGGAAAATAAGAGGAAGAGGGTCTGACTGTATCTGCTTGCCTCTCGAGGCGGAATTATGCACGCTCACTTTTTCCTTAACACATGCATCCATAACCTGCCTGCATCACATAATATCATTAGCCCGCGTCCGGGCCTCCCGCGTCCGGGGTAGTTATATCGTGCCGCCCACTAGTGGTGGTCGTGCTTGCCCCTAGGCCGGTATAGTTATTTACGGTCCACTGCGCTGCCGGTAGTGGCGGTCGTCTCCGGCTCTCTAGGCCGGTTAGTTTATATGTACGGACCACTACGCCTATCGTAGTGGCGGTCATGCCTGGCTCTTCTAGGCCGGTATTACATCCATTATCGGCGTGCATTGGAGCCCAATCAAAAGGCTGTAACCTTATCGGAGTGACGTAAGGTCGGAAACCTCCGATTTGCATTATGGAATAACCGTGGTTTTGTCTCACCTTGGAGGAACAAGTATGTTAAGGTGAGACTATCAATGGAGAGTAACCTCATGGAATAACATATAACGGAATCATAGGGCATCATTTCGTTGATTTTAAAACCTTGAAAAAGTCATTATTCAAAAATAGCTTAGCATTTTATATCGTCATATTCGTAGTAGGACCATAGCCTTGGCACTCTCATCATAGATTTCTTCTCATATCTGGCATCGTCATTATCATCATGGAACCAAAGTCGTCGTCTCAATCATTAGGACTTTCAAGATTGTAAAACTTGGTTTTTGAAGAAAAATGAATATTTTGGAAAACACTTGCAAACTTTTTGTAAGGAAAATCATGCTTTGGGGTCAAGAGTTTAGTTAAAACAACTATTGTTTTAGGGTCGGAATGATAGCTAAGAACTTCACTGACTATAATGCGGAAATAAGCCTAGTAGGACAATAGGAGGGAATTCGGGAATAGTGGGCCCACCTCGGATCAAATGAGGTGGCGTACACAATTTACGTATAATACGTTTCATAACAATACTTATGGAAGTCTTAGAGTAATCGGGTCCTAATCATGCAAGTTCTAAGTGTTTGGACCTTTCTTTCAACCTTCATGAACATTTACTTCAATCTTCTTGAATGAATAGTAACTAATTTCAATCTCGGATTTCTAGGATTAGAGTGATCCCGGACACTTTCCAAAGCCTAATACATCTAAGACATGCCAAAGGAGGAAAGTAAGACCTTACATGCATACCTTTTTCCGCCTTGTACGCCGCTCCAAATCCAGACTTCCATTTTCGCCAAAATCTACAAGTTGGTCATGTTTACCAAACCTTAATTAGGGGCATTTATGAGTTGATTCTTTAAAATAACACTTAGGTCTCGCCGAAATTTCGCAAAGCTTGTCCCAATAATCGCATCCCGAGAATATGGCTCGGCCCAATTCAACAACAACAACCCCGAGAATGGAACTCGGCCACATATCAACAACAACGCTACAATATTCATAATAATCCAATGCTACCCGAAACCTTCCAACTTCCATAAAAACATTAGCAACACGTTTCCTTTCTTCCATATTTGTAAAATATAACAACCACACATTAATAATATTATTCATGCAATTACAAGGAATCATGCTAATGTCATACTAGATTCTTCAACAATGCACATACGACTTCAAATCCATTTCAAGCCACCAAACCTTCATTTTTCATCATGGAATCCACAACGACAACAATCAACCTATTAAATAGAATTGATTCATTTTCTCCTACGCTACACACCCATACCCCACGGCCACAACACTATGCACACTTCAATAAAGTTTCATGCATTTCCATCCATTTCTATACATTTCAATCAACAACTAACATTCTACATAGAATTAATCCATCATTTCTACACATACTACTATATTCGGCCACAACAACTACATGCATGCTCTCATGAATTTTCATGCATTTTCATCCATTTCTTCAACCTACAACATATATGAACCATCCACAACATGCTAAAGAGATTAAATTCTTACCTTTTCTCCTCAACTCCATAACTTAGCTAAGGTTGCCAACTTGCAACAAGGAGAGAGATTCTTGCTTCAACAACTATACCATGTTAAAAGAGGCCTTCCATTTAGTGGAAATACTAGGAAGAAAATATTTTCCTCCATCGATTTCCCATGGCCAATTTTTGGCCGTAATGGTGGCCGAAAATGCCTCTTCTTGTTGCATTCTCTCTTCTTTTTTTTTTTTCAAGTCTTTCTCTTATTAAAAGATGACCACCCTTTCCATATATATATATAACATAGGCACGTGGTGGTCACATGCCACTTAGTCTTCCACCAATTTTCTCTAGATTATTCCTTTTTTTCTTGAATTTTCTTCAAGGGCCACAAAGATGACTTGTTGTGTCATCTTCTCTCTTTTCTTTTATTTTATTTTTTGTCACATGGACAATATGGCCCTTTTAGAATTTTCATGAACCTTTTGTGAGATTACCATTTTGCCCCTCAACTTTTCAATATTACCATTTTACCCTAGCCTTACATTATTTTCATTGGCCATTTTGCAAAATTCTCTTTTTACCCTTAACCTTTCTCAATATTTCCATACCACCAATGTTCATAAATAATATTCGTAACCCTCGTGCATTAAAATAACCTCTTTAAAAATAATCTTGTCCTTAACTTCTCACCATTGTCTCGCAACATCCGAACGCACGAAATACGGGCTATAACAGAAAAAAATGTTGTTGTTGTTGCATAAATTGGAAGATGTGGGTAAGTAGTATGTTGATGGTATTGTTGGAATATTATGTGAATTATATTGTATCGAACTATATTGAATTGTATGGAATTGAATTGAATTGCATTGAAAAGAATTGAATTGAGTTGAATTGAATATAAGTGGTTTGTTGGTATTGTTGGTTGATAGTTTGGCCGGTTTGAATTCCCGGATTGTTGTTGAGTAAAAATTGGCCAAGTTGAACTTGGTGGAATGGAATATTTACAGGGGAGGTGCTGCCGAAATTTCGGTAGCCAAGTATTATTTTGAGAATTCAATTCTAAAGGCACTAATCATGTTTGGTAAACATGACCAATTTGTAGATTTTGGCGAACTTGGAGCTTGAGTTTGGAGACGTGAGCAAAGCGGAAAAGGTATGTGGAGCCTACCTCTCCTTCATTTGGCATGTCCTAGTTAGTATAAGTTGAAATCCGACCCTCGGGAAAAGTCCTACCCCTCGGAAACTACACCTAAATTTATTCCTTTTTCATTCAATAGAATTGAATCCATAACTTGTGCTTTAAAGAAAAGAAGTGTTCAAACGTCCAAAACCTTTGGAAATGAAATCGGAATGCCTTGAAACCTTCGTGAATGACCCAATGGTACATGATGACCGTGTTTTTATGTTCGTCACCCGAGTCTCGATAAACGTGCATATCGGTTTCCATTACTTCTTTCATAGGAACTTTATAATCTTATTTTATGTTTTCTTATGGTGTTACTATTCATTGATGGTCTCGCCTTATAATGGTTGTTCCTTCAAGGTGGGACGAAGCGACCGTGATTATTTCATAAGGTAATCGGAGGCTACCGACCTTACGTCACTCCGATAGACACATGACTTTCTTTGGGTTCTTGTGCATGCGCTTATATGATATGTACATGACATGTATATGATATGTATATGGAAAATGGGGAAATTTTTGGGGAATGGATACATGTTGCGCTATAGACGCATTGCCACAGTGCGTAATTCCATCCGGACGCGGGATGCCGGACGCGGGACACGTGTGGGCGAGCCGACGTATTCGCGACATGACTTGTTATTTTCACATGTATATGACACGAAATGTTTTTGAAAAAAATATAATAAGCAAGCATGACATCGCACGAGAGGCACTTACGAGTACGGATTATCCTTTTATCTCGTCACATGATCTTTGGTCCCACAAAGTTGTTGCTCACATGTTACATGCTTCATTGTATTATTTCTATGGCTTACATACTCGGTACCTTTGCTGTGCCACCCCTTTTCTTCGGGGGCTGCGTCTCATGCCACGCAGGTAGACAGGTTGACGGGCTCGACTCCTAGGAGCTTTTTCAGCTGCACATCGAGAGACGCTCCAGTTGTTCCGGAGCTACTGTCTTGGGTACTACTCTTATGTATATATTTGAACTCAGCAAAGTCAGTTACTTGTAATTATATGTATCGTGTTTAGAGGCTCGTAGACAGATATGTACAGTCAGATGTTTTAGAGCCTAGTTGTCTTTATCGCCGTGTGATATGTCAATACAGTCGAATACTACTACTCGTTTACATGTATGCTATTATCGGCGATGTTGTGAAAAAAATGCCAGTGTTTATACGGCCCACATTATAATAAGAATAAGACGTATGACGGGGGTGCCGGTACAAGTATCGGGTACTCGTCGCGGCCCCCAGTTGGGTCGTGACGGTGGTATCGGAGCGGTCGGTCCTAGGTTTGTCTACGAGCCGTGTCCGGTGAGTCCCGGTTATGGGTGTGTAGCGCGCCACACTTATAAACGGGAGGCTGCAGGGCATTTAGGAAATATGACCTTCTTTGCATTCCAGATCGTGCGATAGAGCTATGTTACCGGTTTCTATATTCTTTCTTAATCCTGCGTTATGGTTTCAGTAATGCCGGTAACGAGGAAAGCTACAGCGGCCCCGGAATGGCAAGAGGGTGGGCGGGAAAAGAGTTGAACGGGAGCCACAGTGGAGAGTAGGGGCGAGTCTCACAACGAGGCTTCTCACTGGCTTCCTCTGCCGAGCGAAAGGTAGAGCTCCGGCGCGGTACCGGCCGGCAGCGGGCCGGCGGTAACGCGGAAGCTATTCAGTTGTCGACCCGGTTAGTCGCCGCACAAGCTCGGCCCGGGATACGCGGCCAAGGGGACAAGGCGGCGGCGCCCCGCCGTGATTTTATGGCCCTAAATCCTCCGAATTCTATAGATCGAAACCGGAGGAGGACCCGCAAAGTTTTTTAGATGAAATCTTGAGGACGCCGAAGATAATACATCTTCGGGAGACCGAGTCGGTAGAATTGGCCTCCTATAGATTGCGGGATATAGCGGTCCATTGGTATAATAATTGGATCTCCTCGAGGGAGCAAATGCGCCTCCCACGGTGCGGCGAGAGTTCAAGGTATTTACGCGACATTACACCGCACGAGGAGGTTCGACGGGCCCGAGCGTATGTTCGGGTCTCGCATGGGAACATATGAGTGCTCGAATACGACCTCCGTTTTGACTCGCTAGCCGAGTGTACGCCCCGGCTATGGTAGCGGATATGGGGGATCGTGTGCACCAGTACGTGAGAGGGGGGCTAGGGCCGCGTTTAGCCAAAGACTCGCTTGACGGCCTACCGCTCCGGACGGGATGACTATCGCTCGCGTTCGAGCCCGCGCCCAAACACACGGAGGAGACGGCCGAACGGAGGGCGAGCGCGATTTGGATAGGGGCTCCAGAAAAAGGGCCAGATCTTTTGGGGCCAGGAGTGAATATAGAGGGGGACAGTGTTATATCCCGCATTTTGTACGTTGGAATATTTTAAGATGATTGCGGGAAGTTAAGGGGCAAGGCCATTCTCTAAGAACTTTGTTTTAATGCGCAAGTCGCTGTAAATATTATTGGCGTGGAATCTTAAGAGCAAATGTGGAATTTGGAAACTATTATAGTTCATGACTTTCTGGAGAAGCCATTGGGGTTGTGGGCCCCACTTACATTTTGGACAATTATTGCAAGCCATGCAATGGGACAAGTATTCATCTTATCATGGGACCTATACATATGTAAGGGATGACAAAATAAGGTCATTAGTCATCCTTATTAATTGAGAAAAATCTAGAAAATTTGAGAAATTTGGAGGGAAAGAAAAAAGAAAATAAATTGGAAAAATAAGGGAGGTGGCCGGCCATGTGCCTAACCACCTATATATATGTGTGTGTGATAATAAGACAAGGCAACTTATCATTTTCAACGTAGAAAATTCAAGAAGCAAGGAGAAAGAGAGAGCAAGAGAGTATTCGGCCATGGTCATGGCCGAATAGGGTGTCTTGGAGAATGAAGGAAAAAAATTATTTTCTTAGCTTTTTGACCAAGTGGAAGGTCCTCTATCATGTGGGATAGTTGTTGGAGGAGGAAGACCATTCGTTTGCTAGGAACAAGTCTAGGCCGAGTGGAGGAGATGATTGGAAAGGTGAGGTTTAACTTCTTTTTAAAGTTGGTAGAT
>NW_026722234.1:0-18953 GCF_029784015.1 Lycium ferocissimum | reverse complement strand
TTAGGAACAAAAATTAAGGGGCAAAATTTAGAGACCATGGTAGAACGGCCAGTTGTTTTTCTCCTCTCTTTCTTTCTTTCTTCCTCTCTCCATTTCTAGAATTCTCATGAAATTTATGACTAATAAGTCATATATATATACTAATATTGCACATGACCATGCACATGCTGCTATAGCTCTAGGTCATGTGCCCTCCTTTATTTTTTTTTTTTTTCTTTTCCCTCCAAAATTTTCTTCAAATTTCTAGAATTCTCCAAATGCCAAAGGATGAAGTCTTGACTTGTCATCTTTGTCCACAACATGTGTTTGGCCATCAAAACATAAAATGAACACATGTTTAATTGTATGTCCTACAACAAGTGGCCATAACACAAGTGGGACCCACACCACATTAGCTTTTTCCAAAATTCATGAACTAATAGAAACTTCCAAATTCCGCATTTGCCCTCAATATTCCATGCCCATAATATTTACAAGCGACTTGCGCGTTAAAACAAAATCGGAGAATAGCCTTACCTCTAACTTCCCGCAACTTTCTCACAGTATTTCACGTACGAAATGCGGGATATAACACCCACACATTGAGATTTTTTTTGGGACATGTGACAATTTATACGAATCACATATGCGAAGTTAAACATAACTCAAGAAGGACCCTTGAGCCAAATCAAAGTGGAAGTCCTCCAAACAAATATTTTTATGTAACGTTTTCGGGTGATCTGACTTCGAGGGGCAGAAACGGTATTATAAGTTTAGAATTTGGAAACATACCAAATACAGAAGTTGTAGATAATTGAATTAGCTTTCCAACCATAGGTCGTGGGTCCACGGGTGATGTCGGGACAATGAGATATGGACGTTTTTAAGGCGGAAAAGTCGTGGGCTAGGCCCAAACCGGGCTGACCGGGTTAGGCCCATGACCCATGTTTATTTAAGTGATAAATCAGCCTTTTCTCCTCATTTTTCAGAACAAAACACCCAGAAAATTCTGGAGAAAAAGAGAGAAGAGAGCTTAGGAGAGAAAAGATCAATTTTGACCAAAATCGAGCCCCGAATCCGGGTTAGTGAAGAGAAAGTGTTCTACGTTGCGTTGCCTCCAATTTGAGCTAAAAATCGACCAAAAGAAGGGGGTGGACGTGGTGGCTGCACACTTGAGGTAATATTAAGGTTCCTTTTCATTGCTAATAAGTTTATTTAGAGTTCTACCGAACTAGAACGGAGAAAATAGTGTGATAAATTCATTTGTTGGCGTTGTGAATCATGGAATGAGATTTGAAGAGAATTTTGAATGAAAATGAATGTATTCAACTTGTAGAATGTGGAGGATGTTTCTATTGATGTTGTTAGTATTAATTTCGACTTCGTTACGGAAATAAAAAAAATTATGAAATAGTTATATCGCGAATTGGTTGGTTGGAAAATTTGGAAAATAATGTGTGGGCTATTCTATGGAATATTTTGGAAATTTGAAATATTATGTTTGTTGGTATTGTTGATAATGATTTGGCGGAGTTAAATTCTGAGGATGTCCAATTTATAGGAGAGTGTTGAAATTTCGTAGAAAAAGTAATGGCTTGGAATTGGGTTCTTGTTATATCCCGTACTTTTGGAACGTCGGGTTATTTGCCGAGGTGGGGCCCACACGTCGAGATATTTTTGGAACATGCGAGAAGTCATATGAATTATATATGTAAAGTTAAACACAACTCATGAAGGACCCTTGGGTCAAATCAAAGTGGAAACCCTCCAAACGAATATTCTTAAGAAAACGTTTTCAGTGACCTGACTTCGAGGGGCAAAAACGGTATTATAAGTTTTGAATTTGGAAATATACCGAGAAATAGAAGTTGTAGATAATTGAATTAGCTTTCCAACCATAGGTCGTGGGTTCCCCGAGTGCGACATCTGTACAAGGAGAGATATGGACGTTTTAAGGTCGAAAGGTCAGTGGGCTAGGCCCAACTCGTGACCAACCGGGTTGGCCCAAAAATGAAAAGAAAATTTAGGGCCCAATAGTGAGGGTGGCCGGCCATAATGGCCCAACCCATGGGTTTTGATTAATTTGTCATGTGATAAATAAGGTAAAGAGGATCATTTATCCACTAGAAGCATCAAGAACAAAAACAAAGAACAAAAGAGAGAAAGGGAGAGCAAAGTGGACGGCTAAGAGAAAAAAAAAAGAGAAAGAAAGAAGAAAAATTCTTGGAGCCTTGCCCTTGATGCAAAAATCTTGTTCTTCTTGAATTAGTAACAAGTTCAAGACGCTCTCCGACGTGGTATAATTGGTTTGGCGAGAGAACCACGTTTGCGGCAAGTTGAAATTTCAAGAGAAGGTAAGAATCTTGTTCTTTTGTGTTATGGAAGATGTATGTATGTTATAGTGATTAGAGTGGCATGAAGATCATGGAATTATGGTGCGTGTGTGCATGGCGTGTGTGTGTGTGAAAGATGTGTATGGCCGTGTGTATATATATGTTGTATGGCTATGATGAGTTGAATTTTGTATTGTGTTTTGGTTGTGGTTATGATGGAATTCATATTAGAAATGAAAGTTGAATGAAGTTGGTTGGAGTTGGAAACATAGATGTTGGCCGTGTGGTATCATGTTGGTGATGGAATGTGGATTAAATTTTATTTAGTATGTTAAGTATGTTGTTGTGGCTTTTTGTGATGTAAAGGAAGGTTTAATGAATTAAGTTAGCATGAAAGTTGATTGTATCTTTGTTATGAGAAATTTATGTGATTTTATATAGTTTTTATATAATGATGAAAGTAAGGTTGTAGATGTGAAATTGTGATTATGATTTCTGAAATTGGAAGATGGGAATATGTTATGAATATTTATGTTGAGAATTGGAAGTTTTGGATGGATTATGGCTTGATGGAAATTCGGTATATTTTGTCGAATAATGAGAAATGTGTTCGAATTGTATTTGAATGGTCTTGAATTAGTAGATAAGTATGAAAACGTTGATATTGGATGATAAGTATGAAGTCGGAATGGAAACTATTGCCTTATGTTGGAAAGTTGACTAGTTGTATTATGTTGTGATTGTTAATGTTATTGGTGTTGTTGTTGGTTGTTTTGAGCCGAGTTGAAGCTCGGGGGTGTCGTATTTATAGGGGAAGTGCTGCCGAAATTTCGGTAGCCAAATAAAAACCAAAGATTGAAATGTCAATTTGCATGAATAGTAATTGGTAAAGATGACCATTTGCGGTTTTTCGACGAAACGGGATTGGAGATTAAGCGAGCATAAGACGTCCGTAAGGTATGTAGAGCTTACCTATTCTTCATATGGCATGTCCTAGACCTACTAGGCCGAAAACGGAACCTCGGGACCAATTCTCGCTCCTAGAAATAATTTGATTTTGGTTACTATTCATTCGGGCTATTGAATCAAAATACTTACCTTTGGATATATGAACGCATAAACCTTTGTATCTTCCGTGAATGCATCCAAATGGCTCCGAAACTTTCACGGATAACTTTATGGAGCCTAATGGTTGTAAATTATGTTCGCCGCCTCGGCTTGACCCGAGGTGGGCCCGCAAGTCCCGAGGCTTCCCTTATTTGGTTCGTCTGACTCCTTTCTGTATGATACGAAAAGAAATGTTTGCTTATGACTCTATGGTCCATTTGAAATGTTTGATTATGTTATTTGAACGCTCGTCACTAAGAATGATGCCAAATTTTAGAAAATGATCTACGATGTGTTTTTTGAGAAAATTGATAATTTAAAAGTCCGCAACTTTCGTATTCAAATTCCGATTTACCCGATATTCGTTTTGAGCCTTCTGAGGCTATTGTATATGTAAATGAAACTATGTGTCAAGCCTTGAAACTTACTTTTAATATGCATATGATTTCTGCACTTTCTGTTCGTGCGATTATTATGGTTTCGTTCGCCGGTACCCGGGCCGGTTTTGTGATCGTGCGCTCTATGACATATTCGGCAGTATGATGTGTTACGGTTTCCGAGGCCTCGCCATAGGGCCGGTTACCGTCTATGGTGTTATGATGTGATATGGCTTCTGTTATGTTTGATGATGTGATGTGTGTGATATTATGATTTGTTCGGAGGCATACGGAGATTTGAAAGCTTCGGGTATGATGTGTTGTGGCACCGGTGTCGGGGGGTGACCACGTTCTAGAGCCTTATGCACGATTTTTATTTGCATTACGCACATTTGCATTCCGTACGAGTTTGGGTACACACTTACGTATTTGTTACCGTATCTCCTCATCCCGATTGATTATGATTTGGATTACGCGTACCTTCTGCTTTACATACTCAGATTTTTCCGCACCGACCCCCTTTCGTGGGGGCTGCGTTTATGCGCGCGTGTGCGGGTGCTCGGTTGAGTGATTCCCCCATTTGAAAGCTACCTATGATCGCTACTTTGGAGTGCTCACCCGATCCGAGCCCACATTTGGTATATATATGTCGCTTTGGATATTGTATGTATATTTGCCTCTTGTTTGGGCACGGCCCCGTCCCGTCATATGTTCGTATGTACGTGCGTTCGTGAGGCACGTAGTCATGTTTGTGGGTCGTGGGTCGATCCGTAGGCGCGTGGTATCGGTACGTTACGTATATGATTTCGATTTGCGTCCTTAGCGGCCCCCCGTATGCTACTATGGCCGATATGGCCCATCCGTTTGCATGAGTGTGTACGGGGCGATGTACATTCCGCCAACTTTGATTCCGATGTGATGTTTGACACGGGCGACCGCTTAGGACAAACATTTGTATGATGTCGGTTTTTCGATTTTCGTACGAGCAATGTGAAAAAAAAAATCGAACGTGTAGCGGTATGATGATTTGATTCGCCGGTTCGTTCGGGTGCCTGGCGGGCACCGGTCACGGCCCACGGGGTTGGGTCGTGACATCTTCGATGTTTATGGCTAATGTTCGATGCCTACGATGTGTATTGTAGATCGTGAGAAGTCGAGGCTTGAGTTGGATTAGCTTAGGAAGCGATCGAGGTATGTAAGGCTTACTTTTTCCTCTTGGCATGTCTTAGACGTACTAAGGTATGACATGACTTGTGCTTTTGGGGTAATTCCGCTCTTACGTTCCGAGTATGTGTATGATCCTTAATTGCTCATAATGTGACACAACTTCATATAGTCCTTAAGTCTTATGTATGTTTGGGTTTCAAATAGTGAATAAAGGATTTTGTTCCTAAAAGATTTTAAGTCTAAAAACGTCCCTAACTTTTGCAAACAAAACCGGATTACCTCGATATGCTTGAAATGATCCTCTAACGTACAATGACTTAAGTTTACATAGCGGGACTGAAATGATTTGATAAACGACTATGGCCTCTATTATACTTTGATATACTTATGATATAAGATGTGTTTCCGAGTACCGTCCGAAAGCTATTTGATATGACTATTGTCCGGATTTTAAATGATGATTCATGTTGACTACTTCATTGAGTCTTTGAAAATATTTTATGTGCATATAGTTTCTCACTACTCGCTTGTGCCGGCCTCGATATGTCCGCCCGCGTCCGGGCAGGGGCGTGTATTCGAGCACCCTCATTGCATTTTCACCGCGTCCCTCGCGAGGGCCGAGGCACGTTATATTTACCGCGTCCCTTGCTAGCGGGGCCGGGGCATGTTATATGATATGATGATATGGGAGAGGTGACCGGGATGGCATATGATGATTCCCTTTAACGCGTCCCTCACTGGGGCGGGGCACGTTACGCACATGCATATGTTATGATTTTGATTTACCGCGTCCCTCATTAGAGGGCCGGGGCACGTTACATGAACACTGTTTATATATGTGTGTTATGATTTTACTCACCGCGTCCCTCCTCGTAGGGCGGGACGTTATATGTTCATATGATGATTTTATGACATTGATATGCGTAATACATGTTTGCAAAGGGGAAGTTTTATGATTTTATGTGCTCCTTACTTCGCATGATCCCGCTACTTACGTGTCATGCTTTACATACTCGGTACATATTCCGTGCGAGCGACTCTTTCTTCGGTACGCGTTTCATGCCGCGCGTGTACAATTCGCATAGTGAAGACTTTGTAGGAGACATTCGGCGGGATCGGCGAGCTCCGGTTCCTCCCTCGGAGCGCTGCGGAGTCGAGCATTATGTTATGACGATTTGTATATGTTAGAGACTTTGCGAGCGGTGTTGTGGGTATAAGACGTCGGTTATGTAGCTGACTATGTCGGTACGATTTGTTACGCATTGTATTATAAGTCCTATATTGTTTTATATGTTTGATTTTCATTGATTCGAGAAAGGAAAAATGTACACTATTCTCCACAAAATTTTCATTATGTATTTGTGTCATAATCTGAGGGCCAGTGTGATTATAAAAACTATGTGAGTCAGCGGGTTCGCTCGGCCCTAAATAAGGGTCGGGTGCCCATCACGCCCTAACGAAAATTAGGTGTGACAATATCACATGCGGTCGTAATGGGACCGACAGGACGAACGTAGGTCGCCACCCCGTCTTGGCGCCACAACACATCATACTTCGAATATTGCATATCTCCGAACACATCATCAGTATTATATCATACTTCGTAACACATCATACTTCGTAACACATCATACTTCGTATCACATCATACTTCGTAACACATCATACTTCGTATCACATCATACTTCGTAACACATCATACTTCGTATCACATCATACTTCGTAGAATATCCTTCAGCATAGTGCGCACGATGACATAACCGGCCCGGACTCGGCGAAAGATGTAACAACGAGAATGCACAAGCGAGAATCGTGAGTAACCATATGCATATAAGACATCATTACGATTCAACGGATAAGTAAGTAATCATACTCGGGGGTTAAGACGATAGTCATACTAAGTTCTTTCAGAAAGTCGTTAGAACCAAACATAGAAAAGTCTCGGGGGCCCACGGACAAGTATCAAACCAGTCCGATGCCCGCCTATGAAGGTTGGAGATATTATTCGTTATAGAATCTCCTACGAACGTTTCGAAGCGATCCGAGCCCTTTTCCGAAAGTTACGGTGTTCGTAGTTACAGAATCCTTTAAGAACAAAATTCTTTATGCAACATTCATTATTCAATCATACAAAAGACATAAGGACCATAATTCTACCACATTAAGAATGCCAACATTAAGAGGTGAATAAGAATCGTAGACATGCTCGGATCGTAAGAATAGAGTTACCCCGAGGCTCGTATCATAGCCTATTTACAACTAAGACATGCCAAAAGAAAGAAAGGATAGGCTTTACATACCTCGTCCGCTTCCTAAGCTAATCCAAACTCAAATCTCGGCTTCCCAAAATCTACAATAACGTCATTAGATACTAACATTAGTTATAAGTACTTAGGAATTCATTCCCAAGCCATCACTTTATCTACAGAAATTTGGGCAGCATTTCCCCTGTAAATTCAACAACCCCGAGAATTCAACTCGGCCAAATCATCAACAACAATACTAACAATCATATTAGCAATATCAACAATCAATTCAAAACGCATTCTAACGTTAGTAACTCTTTCTACATACTTGGCAACATTCCATCTACATTCAAGTCACCTACATACATTCAAGCCAACATCAACGCTCACATTTTCAAGTACTAATCCGAGATCGTTCAAATAAGATTCAAGAACATTTCAAGCAATCCGCACCATATTCAAAATAACCCAATCAAACCACTATTCCACCCGAAATCTCCCAAACCCGAGAGCAACAACAACAACACCTTTCCTTCTTCCAAATTCATGAATTACACCAACAATCCACACGTTAACAATATCATTTTCATAAGTATAAAAACTACATTCAAATCACATTAGCTTCTAAAAATAGCCCCCCAACAATTACCCTTCAACTTGCCTCATTAAATCTTCATTTTACATCATAGAATCCACAACAACAACAACCAAAACACTAAGTAAAATTTGTTAATCTTACCCTACCAAGAACGTACCCTACATAATGCCACTCCTCAACATACATAAATTTCATGATTTTCATCCATTTCTACATACTACAACATACACAAACCATCCATAACACATAAAAAGAAGATTAAACCTTACCTTTTCCACTCAACTTCACAACTTAGCTAGGGTTGTAAATGATGAAAACGAGTGGTTTGTTGACTCCAACAACAACTCCACGTTAACAAGGACCCTTCAATGGTTGGAATTGCTAGAAGAAAATATTTTTTTGTTCAAGATTTTTCAAGGTTCTTGTTCGGCTATTGCCATGGCCGAATGGCTTCTCTTGGTTTTTCTCCAAGGTTCTCTAATGTTCTAAGGGTAAAGATGATGAATATAATTGACTTGGTCATCTTTAATCTCATATATTAAGCATCCAAGTGGCCCTTGGCCCACACCACCTTGGACGGCCACTTGGCCTTTTAATTCATGAATTAATAACTTCTTTTAATTCACTTTTAACCCCAAAATTTCCTTAATATTCCATACCAATAAAGTCATAAGGCACTTATGCCTTAAAACAAAATCGTGGTTAAAAGTCTCTACCTCGTATCCCGAAATAGCCTTGTCCTTAACTTTTCACAGTTAGCTCGGATTGTCCCAATGTACAAAATACGGGATATAACATCGGGGTAGCTTTATGAACTATTTTCTCGCTTCTTCGGCTAACGAATATTTAAAGAATTTCGGTCGAATTCTTGAGTCACACCCCGCCGGATATACCGAGAGCACACATCCAGAAAGTTTGTTATATGTTGGTGAGGGTCATCATCGACTGCATTCCAAAAGTATTCCTCTTGTTTGAGCATATGATAGAGGGAATTATCAAACTTGATAGTAGTAGCAGTCACCCTCGGATGAATGATTGCAGATGCAATCATCTGCTTCTAGTTCATCAGCAAAAACATTCTCGACTAGAAGTTCGTTGTTGGCCATGATCACCTGGTTTACAAGTTAGCAAACAACGTGTGTTGGAATATGACAAGGACTTTAAGAAGAGTAAACACTATATAGTAATTTCAAAACCGTATTCCCCAGCAACGGCGCCAAAATTTGATACGCGTAAATTACACCTATTAATGGTATAACGCGGACGTTGTCAAATATAGTAACCCAACAAGGTTGGGGTCGAATCCCACAGAGAATATGGTGTGAAAAGTTTACTAAACAAGTATTATACTAATCTTGCGGTCCTGGTGTATTCCAGAAAAAAGGTTTTTATAGTTATTTTGGTTTGTGGACAATTTAAAGTGACTGAAAATTTAAAGTTGTACATATATGGGTAAAAAGAACCAAGGTTGTATTCCCGTCAGATAAAGTGTATGATCAGCGGGTATCGATCTTGATATACTTCTAATGGATCGTTGTATGGATGCACTTAACCTCTATGTGAATCGAACTATTTCCCAATAAGCAAAGATTATTTCTTTCTATGCTTTTTCCAAAGATAAGAAAGTATGCATGAAGAACGGTTAATTATGCCAAGTAAATTCCTCTTATTCCTAAGTCAATTTATTAAACAAGGTTTAAAGCCTTGAGTTCTTGTTATTTGTTCTTACCTAACCCTAGCTATTTTCCCAAGTAAACTAAAGTTTATGGCGTTAGCTAATGTTTGCAACCACTAACTATATGATGAATATGAAGAACGGATAAACCCTAACAATCCACTATGCGTATATCTTTCACGATCCCCAATCACAAAACACCCATCCTTGGGTTCAAAACCTTAGTAAAGGTGTTTAGCTACTCATGGCAACAATAAAACAATAAAAGATTGAAGATTGCATAATTGAATTTTTGTATTGAACTTACGAATAAAACTTGAAAATAATGAATGTAATTGTCTGGAAATCTTCAAAAGCAATAACAACTTAAAAGTAATTACTACAAGTCTAAAAAATCCGTATGTCTAAAAATAAAACCTAAATGTATCTATACAATTCAAACTCGTAATAATCAATCCCGATCCTGGTTCGGCTAAAGTTCCACTTTGACGGGTCGTCGTTGCACTTCGACGGCCATAATGACAATCTGAGTATTCTTTTTCACTCTACAGGAACTCCACCGTCGAAGCACTTCGACGGACCGTCGATCATGTCGACGGTGCAAGTCAACGATCTGATGATGATCTGATGATTTGTCACTATGCAGGAACTTATCAACGAGGCAACTCGATGGACCGTCGAGCATGTTGACGGTCCGTCCTTATGCTTATCAGAACAGATTGCTTACTTTCCTCGTTTTTTTGCTTTTCGAGCATTCTAACTTCGAAATCACTGCGCAACATACAAAACACATCAAACTAACACAAACTTGCTCGAAAACAAGTAAAACTTAGAGTTAAAAAGAATTAGATATGCCATAATTCACGACACATCAAGATGCCATTAAGATATTCCGTTTCTCCCAAGATTTATACAAACTTATGAATATAATGTATGGGGATACATAGTAAGGGAACGGGGTATACAAATGCCAGTCCCACGCAGGGGTACAAATCCTAAACTAAGCCACCATGGGGTTCCTTCATCGTCTCTCGGACTTTCCAAGCTCCTCTCGGATGAAGTATAAAAATTTAAGGAAAAATTCCCAATCCCAAGAACAAACGGTTAGTATAACGGCATGTACATCCTTTATTTTTTCACATAGTTGGATGCGGTTTCTTCAAGCCATATGGTCTCTCAATGGGCTTAGATACATCTCAAATATCCAAGGTCGTCTAGTAAGTATGCGCTAGTCCGTTGGGATTTGGCTTCGCTCTATCCTAGGCAATACTAAAGTGGGCTATTTAAATGAGCGGGACTCTAGCGGACTAGTTGAGGTGAACCATTGTCGGTGTTAGACGACATGAACCAACTCGACCTTCAACTTTTTCCAAAGAAATGTCTTTAGTTTTTTATTGAAGACTAGACGGCGAACCCGCGTGTCCCCCTTGAACCATGCACTTTTTTACTAGTGGTGGCGGAGTTTATGATATGCATGCAATGACAGTTTATATACAAGAAACTAAACAATTAATTATTACAACAAATTACATTATATTGAAACTCTTATTGCTAGAACCTATTTGAAATCCCCAGCAAAGTCATCATCTATTACGGCTCACTTTTACGCTAGGCATAAAAGCTACTTCGAGGTTGTGGACTCTTTTGAATTTTTGTATTTTTAGAGTCGCCACCTAATTTATTAAGGAAAATTAGGAAAATCTAGTTAAAAGGGTTTAGTCAAACAAAGATAAATCCTTTTAAACCGAAGTTCGAGGTAAGGTTTTTGGTGATCTCCTAGGGAACGTTTTAAGCACCCTAGTATTAAGGATCTGTAGAATACGGTTGACCTTAGAGCTGCAATGTGTAATTATTATAATTATTTGCTTATATTAGTTTAAATTTTTGCGTAACTTGTCATGGCATATCATAAAATATTTTGGCAAAAAATTCATTTTGGTTAGAAAGAGTTGAATTCCTTTTTTTTTTTTTTTTTTTTTTTTTGAAAAAATTGCATATAAGGCCTAAAGTCATTTCATTTCCGGACCAAAACACACCTAAGATTTCTCTTAAGTAGAGTTCAACATAAATTTGGTCCAAATGTCATGTCCTTTTTGTCCTTACGAGTTTTTTTATGAAAAAGCTTCAAGTATCTTTTTTGTAAAAATGCCATGAGAATTATACAAAGTTTAAAAATGTCTCTTTTCATTTTAAGCCATGAGTTTTATCCATTTTTATTGAAGGTCAACTATATTCCATTTAAAACCCCATCCTCTAACTTGGGTCCAAGTAAGATTTCTTTGTTTTATTAGCTTTATGTGGGCCAAGGCCCCAAAAAAATGTTTTTGAAAGCATCTTGAGTCAGTTTTCTTATACAGGGTTTCAACTAGGTTCTACAAGGGTTTAATTAACACATCAACGTATTTTAGAAACATGATCATACAAAATTAAATGTAAACATATAATAAAGGGAAGGAAAAGAAAATTTAGCTTCTTGGGCTTGAGCCCAGATCATTTAGCAATCCTTTTCCTATAGGTCTTCTATGCTCTTTCTAGTTCTTCATCCAAAGAATTGGGCTTTCAATTCTACTTCGCTTCCTTTTTTCTAGAACTCCATCCCGTGGGCCCATCTTAATTAAATGTACCTCGCAAATAATGAAGGAAAATTGATACAAGACCAATTCCATCGAGCTTCATGAAAATGGAGTCTTTGAAGATCATGGGAGGTCCAAATAGGATGGCCTTCAAGATATGGGAGATAGCTTGGTTGGAAGGCTTTAAGTCCAAGTCCCAAGGCTTGCCTCTTAAAGTGGCTACAATTGCAAGCTTGGGTGATTCAAGGTCGGAAGATGGCTATTTGCGCAAAGGGCTATTTGTGCAAGCGGCTACTTTGCGCAAGGAGGGTTATGATTGCAAGAAGGCCATGCATGCAAGGTTGATTAGAGGGCCATCTATGCAGAAGGGACGTGTTTGGCCATTGAAGGCCAATCCTTGAATTGAAGGCTACACTAAGAAGACTAGCCAAACAAGGCCCTTACTTCATTAAGGGTAGCATTGTAATTGCCTATTAGTCTTCTTTACTTAGCTTGTATATATAGCTTGTCTTTCATTTCATTTGGGGACTTTTTGAGGAATTATGAATATTTTGAGTGTTTTTAGGGTTATCTCTGTGGAGAGAGAAACTTGTGAGAGGCCTTTGGTAGGCTCTTCTTGATTATTGATTGTGAGAGGATTGGTTGCTTGGGAATTCAATTCCCTTGAGGTCATCCTAAGAGGTTGGTGCTATCTAGAGTGTAATTAGGAGGTCTTGGTTATTGAAGAACCTTGGTTGCCTAATTGTGCCTATTTTTGTGTCAATCTATCTATCTTTCTTTTCCTTTTGTTTATCTTTTTAATTTCTCGTTTTCGCGTATCCGTTATTGTATCAATTGGTTAATTTCTCATTTTCGCGTATCCGTTATTGTATCAATTGGTATCAGAGCTTGGATTAGATTTGTTCTATCAAATCTAGCCTAGGGTTTGTTGCTTAAAAAAAAAAAATCTAAAAAAAAAAAATTCCACCAAAAAAAAAAAAAACCCAAAATTTTTTTTGTGTTTGTTTTGTTGTTTTGTTATTAGATTCTTGTTCCTTAGTACGTTAGGGTTTCAAATCTTCAAATTTTGTGTCATTCGGGTCAATATTGAAGAATCTACCATTGTTGAGCTTTGAAGCTTTGAAAATTCAAAAAGTGGGTTTGGTGATTGAGTTGAAATTGAGGCAAATTGAATATTGGGCTTTGTTCTCTAAGTGATAAGGAGCCTAAATCAAATTTGGAGCAAAAACAAGTTGATTTGGTCCTAGATTATATTTGGATGTTCTTGGTGTTCTTAAGAACATTCATATCTTCATATTGGAGAAGAAGACCAAAGAAGAGGGTTTGATCCAAAGGTTTTTTCAAGGACAAGTGGAAAGTTGTTTGTTGGGCCAAAAAGGGCAAGTCCTAGGTTGTGTGGGGCCCAAGATGTCATCAGATCCAAGAAAATTTGGCCCAAATTTGGAGGAACACTAGTTCGATACGAAATCACTGAAGCCACTATACGGTCCCACATACGGATCGTATATATTTTACGGTCCGTAAAATTGGAGGCCCAAAAGTTACATTCTGTAAGTGATTTACGGTGGGAAAATACGGACCGTAAAATTTTTACGGCCCGTAGATTTTGGTCGGTAAATTTGGTACCAAATTTTTGAGTTTCTGTCCCTATTCTACGGACACCTTTTACGGTCCGTGAATTATATACGGACCGTATAAATTTCACGACCCAATCCGTGAATTTGAGGTACATTTTCAATTCCAAATTTCATTTCATCCCACTTTCATTTCTCAAAAATTTCTGGATCCTTAGTTGTTGGTTTTGTATCCCTAGTCCTTTGGTAGGGAACAAAAAAAAAAAAAAAAAAAAAGTATAGAAAAAAAAAAAGAGTATAGAAATTTAAAAAATTTCGTTATTTCAAATTGATACCTTGGATCAATTGGGGCCTCACGGTCGTGTTTTTCAAGATTTCACCTACCCGGCCCGAAATTTTAATTATTTTCCCGATTTTGCATTTCATTTTCTTGTGTCTCTCAACTAGTAGCCATTTAGTAGTTGTTCCTGCTTGTGTTTGCTAGTTCTTGTGTCCGCATTTCTTTCGTGCTTTTCTTCGTTTTTGCTTCGTTGTTAATTTCTTGGTTCAAGTCCGCTAGATTGAATTGAGTCATTCATCTTTCTTCGAGTCTAACAAGATTCCATTCCGACCTCAAGTAGCAATTGTGCACCTTGCAAGCAACCGAATCCAATTGAGAATCAACATCGGCCAATCCATTCGAGTGGTAAAAGGCAAGAGTGTGTGAGTTCATTTGAGTGGTGCTAGCCGAGCACTAACGAGTGTAAACACGAGTGTGGTGAGGTTTCTTTACTACTAACGTGTTTGCTAAGTGTTCCTTGCAGGTACTTCTACATGGATTCCGATTCATGTGGTGGCGATTATGATTGTTATGATGGTGATGATGGTTGTAGTTATGAAGGGGAGAACTATGGGAGCTATCAAGAGTGTGACGATAGGGAATATGAGGGCTATATGGAAAATGGTGATCATGAGGAAGTTCAAGGAGAGAATTACTATTTTGACGGAGAATATGATGAGAGTGGTTCTTATGTGTCTCATGAGAAAGATGGGGATGAAGAAGACCCTTGTTATGATTCGTATGGTGAAGATAATGAAGCTGAAAATTCTTGTGCTATACATCATGAAGATGAAAGACGACTCGAGTGCTTACTATCCGAAGCCAAGAGGTATGAGTGGGAACGTGAGTACTAGTTGGAGTCGTCCTATGCAAGGAAGGTGGTTCCAAAGAGGCGATTCATGGAGACCAAGGTAAACCGTGTGGTAAGGAGGGAACCCTTGTGCTTGATGACGATTGTTACACTAATTTCATCACCCCTCGTGCGGTTGAAGAGTTAAGGCTACCTTGTGTGAATAGGCGATATCCTTATTATGACGAGGGAGGGTATTGGGTTGATAGAGAGTGATGGTATTCATTTCACTTGGTGAGTACCAAGAGGAGGTTTGGTGTGATGTGCTTCCAATGGATACTTGTCACGTATGCTAGGTGGCCCTCAGTTTCAAAGGCATGAGATCCCATATGAGCAAGAGTGGCATAAGTATATCGTGGATGAAAGGAGGAAACCTCTATTTCCATACGTGCTTCATAGAATGAGTCCAAGTGCAAAAGTGCGAGATACCCATGTGAAATGGCCTACCTTGGCTAGGGAAGCTAGTGGAGAAGAATATGAGAAATGGGAGTCCATAATAGATGAAATCTTCGCTAGCTACAACTATTCACAAGAAATGAAGATGGACTTAGCTGTTCAAACTTTTGACTCAAAGCTTGTCAAATATTGGGAGAATGTGAAATGTTGTGGAGACAAGTGAGGAGTCCCATCAAGACTTGGGAGGACATGAAAAGGATATTGAGAATCCAATACCCCAAGTCACGTGTGAGAAGAATGACTCTTTGAGGGGTAACTCTTTTGAGAGAACCCCATGCTTGAAGGCAAGGACGGCGGCCACAACCATTCCTTCCATTGGTCAAAGGAGCTTGCATGAACACCAAGGTAAGATCACTTATCCTTATACTCCTACATCTTCGTATGATTTTAATGTCAAGTCGAGTATGAAAGTTAGTTTACCTTGCGTTAAGCCTAATGCTTCTTTACCGTGTATTGGTAATGCCATTATTAAAAGTGTCCTCACACTAGTTGATCCTATTGATGACCAAATTTATCCTTCTTGTAAGGTTGATTTGTGTCCACCTAGTGTTGACACTTGTGCTTTGAATGATAGTGCATTGTTGAATGAAGGTGCTCAAACACTAGTTGATCCTTTAGATGACAAAATTGATTCTTCTTGTAAGATTGATTTGTGTCCACTAGTGTTGACACTTGTGAATTGATTGGTAGTACAATGTCATGTGGTCATCATGTTATTAATTCTTGCGAGTTTGACATACTACCAACTCATGTTGAAACTTGTATTGATCAACTTGCTTGTAATGATAGTTCACTACTTGAGGATCTTTGTGATGTGTTTAATGTACCTCTAGTTAGTGATGATGTTGATATAGTTGGTCAATTGAAAGAATGTGACATATCACCCTTGTTTGTTTCATGTCAAAATGAGTCTCTTGATCGTACTTTAGTGCACGTGATAAGACTCCAATTTGTAGTGGTGATGTGTGTTATGTAGATAGTCATGTGAACGAAAATGCATTGAAAGACGACAATCGTTCTTTTGAGAGTGAAATGACATGCTTTGACTCCTCATTGTTCATGGATTATTCTCTTGTAAAGGATAATGTTTTATTTGAGGATGACATGACTATTGAGGGTGAAATACCTAGTGGGATGTTTTGTAATGTTGAAAGTGTGGCCACTTTTGTTGACTACATGGTATTTGAAAATCCTTTATGGGATGATAACACTCTTCCCTATGATGGAGATCCTCCCTTGAGGAATTGTGATCCACTTATTGGGAGGGGAAGTGTTCAAAAGGAGAAACTTAGAAAATTGCTAATTCTTCCTTAGGTGTTCCGAATAGTAGTAGTATCGACCATGCTCATGAGTTTCATAGTGAAACTACATTTGAGGACACCCTAGATGAAGTTATTTTGCGTGACACCTTTCTTTATTATCTTTTTGCATATGATGACATTCATGATCTTTTTGGGAGTGCATCTTATGGAGGGCGGGGTCCTATTGGGGTACTCAGTTATTACCTTGCCCGTGATATGTGGGTATCTTTTCCCTTTGACCCTGGTGAAGTCTTAACTTGGTGTGAATGGTATCATTTTGCAATTGAGGATCATTTGTATGTCCTGCCAACTTGGTGTCTTGACACCATTGGCTCTTTTAGAATATCCTCATTTCTTAATCTTTTGGTTAGCCAAGCTCTTAGTGCTCTACTTGAGAGCTTATTTTGCTGAAAATGGTTGATACTTGGCTATATCACAAATTTGTTCTTACTTGGCATGGTGGTAGGTTAGTCCGCCCTAACACTAACCCTCATCCGTTGAGGACTTGGTTTTTGTTTGTCTCCTTTATGGTTTTGCAAGGTTTAGATTCGAGGACGAATCCTTTTCAAGAAGGGAGAATGATACAAGACCAATTCCATCGAAGCTTCGTGAAAATGGAGTCTTTGAAGATCATGGGAGGTCACATAGGATGGCCTTCAAGATATGGGAGATATCTTGGTTGGAAGGCTTAAGAGTCCAAGTCCCAAGGCTTGCCTCTTAAAGTGGCTACAGTTGCAAGCTTGGGTGATTCAAGGTCGGAAGATGGCTATTTGCGCAAGGGCTATTTGTGCAAGCGGCTACTTTTGCGCAAGGAGGGTTATGATTGCAAGAAGGCCATGCATGCAAGGTTGACTAGAGGCAATCTATGCAAGAAGGGACGTGTTTGGCCATTGAAGGCTTGATCCTTGAATTGAAGGCTACACTAAGAAGACTAGCCAAACAAGGCCCTTACTTCATTAAGGGTAGCATTGTAATTGCCTATTAGTCTTCTTTACTTAGCTTGTATATATAGCTTGTCTTTCATTTCATTTGGGGACTTTTTGATGAATTATGAATATTTTGAGTGTTTTTAGGGTTATCTCTAGAGAGAGAAACTTGTGAGAGGCCTTTGGTAGGCTCTTGTTGATTATTGATTGTGAGAGGATTGGTTGCTTGGGAATTCAATTCCCTTGAGGTCATCCCAAGAGGTTGGTGCTATCTAGAGTGTAATTAGGAGGCCTTGGTTATTGAAGAACCTTGGTTGCCTAATTGTGCCTATTTTTTTGTGTCAATCTATCTATCTTTCTTTTCCTTTTGTTTATCTTTTTAATTTCTCGTTTTCGCGTATCCGTTATTGTATCAATTGGTTAATTTCTCATTTTCGCGTATCCGTTATTGTATCAAAAATAGTTAGTCAAAATGATACACCAACCTATGGTGTGGCATTTATAAACATAAACGTAAATTTTCTTCACACTCGTATCAAAACATTTGAGAGTTTTGATTATGACGGTTCGAACTCAGGCTTTCAAATTTTGGCAAAAGAATTTGGAACATGTCGTGGTTGCGAGCAAGCGACTTGTCAATTGATCTAGTTGCCTTGCCAGACGCGTGTTGGTTTCTACCTTACAATTTTATTATGAGGTCATCATCGCTTTTAACTGGAATGCCTAAACTGCGGGACAACCTTTCCGGAAGGGGTGTGGCCTCAAATTAAATTTTCTCATCGGCCCTTAGTGTAGCATCATGTCCATAGCAGTGATTTTTTCACCAAGTGTAGCAATCTGTTCATTTTCAGCAAAATACCAGAAGTAATAACAACTGATACCGGAACAACTTTAAAACCGCAAATGTTTAGCCAAAGATGCGGCGGCATTAGGCTAAATGAAACGATATTTGATACGATCCTACTTGGCACACCTCATTTTAAGACTTACATCCAAGGCCAATATATGGAACTTCAAGCTCTACAAGCGGCATGGATGATAAGGATAGCGTTGAAGGCCTTTGGAGGCCCATACAAGCCCCACAATGAGGCCTATGATGTGTGGGAGGTAGCTTGGCGAGGCTTGAAGAAGAAGCTACTAGAAAAGGGACCAAATGCGCAAAGTGGCCAAACGTGCAAATAGGGACATTTCTGCAAATTGGCTACATGTGCAAACTTGGACAAGGTCGGGAGTTGGCTATTTGTGCAAAGAAGGTTATGCTTGCAAGAAATCCATGCATGCAAGGTTGATTAGAGGGCCATGTACGCAGCGAGGAGGGCGTGTTTGGCCATTGAAGGCCAATTCTTGAGTTGAAGACTACACTAAGAAGACTAGCCAAACAAGGCCCTTACTTCATTAAGGTAGCATTGTAATTGCCTATTAGTCTTCTTTACTTAGCTTTTGTATATATAGCTTGTCTTTTATTTCATTAC
>NW_026722233.1:0-7770 GCF_029784015.1 Lycium ferocissimum | reverse complement strand
ATAAATGATGAATATGATATTTGAGTCAAGCTATATTATGATGAATCGATATGAAAGTCTGTTTGGGTGTCCAAATAGGGCGCCAGTCGCGGCCCACGGGGCTGGGTCGTGACATCGGGCACTAGTCGTGGCCCATTGGTTTGGGTCGTGACAAAAGTGGTATCAGAGCCAGGTTGATCCTCGGAGTGTCTACAGACCGTGTCTAGTAGAGTCTTATTTATCGGTGTGTGGTGCACCACATCTATAAACAGGAAGCTACAGGATATTTAGGATGTAATCTTTCTTTCTGATCATAGATCGTACAGTAGAGCCAATGATAGGAAAGCTCGTTCATGGTACGATTTTTGTTAAATTGCAGGATTGTATTAGAGAAAAGGACAAGTTCAGTTAATGGGAGCGTAAGTGAGGCTCCGAAGGGGGACATAAGACCCGTATCACCCGTCAACTCAAGATCAAAGATGTCAAGAAGTATAAGAAAAAGCATCAGCTATTCCATTGAGACGGACCCATCGGAGGATGTGGCTCCAGTAGGAGGAGACCCGACTGAGAAATCATATGACAAAGATCGTTTAAGGGTTCACAAGTCTCCTATGGACGAAGACGTTATTGAGGAAGTACAGAGTTTTGCACATCTAGATTTTTTCTACGTTTCAGCATTATGTTAGGTCAGACTAGTAGACGGTGGGATGACAAGGATAAAGAGCACATTTCACTCTATAGCCCACCAGATCAGGCTAAGGACCAATCGGCTACAGGTATATGAGTCTTTTATGGAAATTTCCTATGCGTGTGCATTTACTATAGATTATTACTTAATAGCGACAAGCAGAAATCCTTAAGGGACCAATAACCAAAGTATTTATAAGTAACTGCGATTAAGATGCTTTCGCCGCTATTGGGAATCTTGAAACTAGGATGAAAAGTAGTCATACATGCAGATTGAAGGTGATTATTGAGGATTTCAAAGGCCAAAATAGCATTTGCTTAGTCGGAAGAGTAAGATATCCTTTTACTCCGGAGGGAGATGCATTACGAGAATTTATTAGAGCCCGTTAGAACTTCAATCAATTCTGGTCATGCGATAAAGGTCACGCGATGAGGGTGGATGTAACGTACCTCGCACTAACGCAACAGATCCCATTAGCACTCCAAGGTTAAGCGTGCTAGGGTGAGAGTAATACTAGGATGGGTGACCCCCTGGGAAGTATATTAAGAGTCTTACAAATTCAGACATAAGAGACAGATGAGAAGCTAGAGTAGCCTAAGGGAAATTGGAGTATGTGGAGTCGCTGGAAACCCCAAAAGATCGCGAAGGATAAGGCGGACTAGACCGGCAAAGTGAGAGAAGGTGCATCACCGCTCTAGAATAATGATGAGTTCGAATAGTATTGGGAAGTACTTTGTAAGTGAGGCGTTAGTAAACATATATATATATATATATATATATATATATATATATATATATATGTGTGTGTGTGTGTGTGTATGTGTATGACATCCCATATGTGGGCGCGCCAACCGTATATGTGTCCCGGAACCGACGTTGCGGTATACCGAAGGCATCAATCGAACGGAGGTAGTGAAGTTCAAGTGACAAATGTTACAAGGTAAGTTGATGTTACTTTCACTACAGGTTAGAGTTGGAAAGCCTTAATGCGATAATATCAGGCAAAGGAAGAAAGTGAATATATAGAAAGTAAAGAGATTAGAATGTCTTGAGAAAAAAAAAGTGTAAGAAATGAGGATGAATGAAGCTTCCAAGAGCGACGACGGGTAAGGCAAGGGACTATTTGGATAAAATTCGAAGGTGGGCATGCTAAAGGGATAAAGTATGGTAGCGTGAAACAAAAGATGAATGTGTGGGGTTAGAAAACAGACTTCGATTAGTGGGACTAAAGGATAGTGATCACAAATAGGGATGTGAAGTAAGAGAGAGAATGATCAGGCCGTGCAACGATATTAAGAGATTTTCAGCTCTCGAGAGGTATATAAAGGGATAAATGTGTAGTTATACTGACACGGTTGCCTCGGAAACGGAGAAGCTTTCCTAAAAGATGATTCAAAAATAGAATGGATTTGCACGTTTAAATGAATATTTCATGAACTTCAGGGTCAATACTATGAAATAGCAAGTGGAGAAGGGCGCTCGAGGAGGAAGGAACTCAAGGAAGGTTTGAGGAGGAAAGCAGGAAAGGTATACTAATGGGCTGGTCAAAAGGAGAGGAGAGAAGAAGAAGGGAAGAAAAGGAAAATTGAGCAATCACCAAGGACAAACGAGAGGATAATGAACTAACAAAGCTAACCGGGAGGTAGTACATCAATGACATGGGATGAGGATAAGGAATACCGAGATTTAATTATAAAGGAAATAGAAGGATGTATGGGAAATATTCATGAGTATGGACTAGCCTTGGCGGCAGGAAGGAGAAGAAAGAAGAGAGTATATTTGCAAGGATTTCACGACACGAATAAGAAGTGGCAGAATACTGGAAGAACTACAACGCATAGGTGGGACGCAAATAAATAGTCAAGGAAAATTTCGAATAAGTGAGCTAAGTGAATAAAAAGATTGATAGTTGAAGTGGAAGAGTGTAGCATATTAACTCTCAATGATATATTGTAGACATAAAGTGAGACTGAAAACTCATAGTAAGAAGAATTTCAGTGATAATAGTTGTGGAGGAACACGAGGGATAAAAAGAGCAAAGTGTGACCAAATGTTCCGTAAAATGTTTTGATGGATTCCAATGTTCCCATTAACCCGTTGATTCGGGAAATATTCAGTAATAAAAAGTAGAAGTAGAAAGGCCTTAAAGAATGTAGCGAGAATGGATCTCAGAATGCATAAGCGCTTCGTTCAAATGAAAAGCCCTCGATTAGCAGAAAGGAAAATAAGTCAAGTTATACGATGAGGGAATTACGTATTATAAAAGACCAAAGGAGTTGGAGTATCGTTAAGGTTGGCTGATGACTACTGATATTCGAGGGTTACCAGTGTATAAGAACACCCTTAAAAGAGGGGGAAGAGCAGATCTAGTCTTGAAATGAGGTATGGCATTGTTAACATTCCAAAGAAAGAAAGAGGTTAGCTTAAGGAGGCCAAAATTCGGGATGTAGTGGCATATCAAGAATGCATTAAGAGGGAGCAGGAACGAATTAAAGATAAGCATACCATAAAGCAGGTATGAAAAGGAATTAAAATGGATCATGAGAATTCTTCATACCGACGTGAAATATGATATTTCTAGACCAGGGAAATTTGTGCCGCACCTAAATAGGCAGGGACGTATCCTAAAGAGTAATAAAGAGAGTAAGAAAGCTCTGCAAGCTAACCACAAATAGAATGACGAAATGGATGATGAGTACAAAGGACACTTTGGGTTACAACGGAAGAAAATCTTGATATTAAAGGAAAAATATGAGAATCTTCACAAAGGGAGTAACGATAAGCGGTGTGGCAATCTCTAAAATACCGAAGAACAATGTGGGTGCAGATAGAAAGGCAGCAACATCACCAGAAATTAGAAAGTATATCACGGGTCACTAACCATACTGAGCATAAGGGTATGTATTACAGAATTATATAAACCGTCAGCATAGGGTTATGCCCCCGTATAGAATGGACACACCGAAAAAGCCAACAAGGAATGACAGCTAACTAAGTGATCACTAGAATAAGGAAGTCAAGGGTAAGTATACCATACCGATGTTGGAAAAGAAGCTGCGGTAAAGTGAGAATTGCCCTAACTTTATAATTATAAGTTAGATTGCAAGATTTGAGGCAAAGGAATTAAAGGGAGAGTTTGACAAGAACTCGAAGATATTGTGAGCTATAGACCCGTTCGAACTATGATTATTGGTTCATCGCAATATATAATCCTGCTACGAGGAATAATAAAGATGGTGATGGAACATTAGGAATATACGTATTTAAGAAATTGTATTGAGGATATGGTTATAACTGATCGTGGAAAGGAATTAAGACGGATGGTTGAAGAAATGTAACCGTTAAGAGTAAGGATTTGTCAGTAGCAGAGTAACGCTGAACAAGCAACGGGACATTATTATAAGAAAATTACGATGAATTAGAGAGCTTGGGTAATGAATTACGAGGGGATAATCTAGCATGTATCTAAGCTCAACAAGTACAAGTAGGGATAGCCAAGATAGCATCGGAGGAGTCAACAAAAGAAAGTGTTGTATTCGAGCAAGGGAGTTATCTATTAATAAAGAAATGAGAAACGAAGAGGAAGGACGCTCGCGGGACAGCAAGTAGCCGTGGCGTGGCTAGTTAAACCACAAGAATGAAGACAGAATGGGAATGGAATACTAGTTGACTTGTGATAGTATATATGAGGATTGAGGACTATACGACTCAGAAATGAATTTGATAAAGAGCTAAGAAAGAACAAGACGAAACTGACCAAATTATAGTATAAGTATATGGTAATCGAACAAAAAATTCAATGAGGACCTTGAGGATCGGCGCACTACAACATTTGAGGACGAATGTTTTTAAGGGAGGAAGGATGTTACACCCCGTATCTTCGAAGAAGCACTTATCAAATTTGAAACATAAGTACGTTGAGATATGGTTAAGTAAAACCAATTTGGAATGTAAGGATCAAGCATTATTAAGTATATTTAATGAGTGAAGGATGTATTTAAGGTATACTGGAAGGTTTTATAAGGAAATAAGTAGAAGAAATGGAGTAGTAACACTTTCGAGAAAGGATGGGTGAAGTTTTGTGTGAAAATTTAAGTCCAAGTTGGGGGACGAATATCTCTTAGCATATGAAGTGTTTTGAAGTGAAACATAAGCCTAAAATGATGTTCGTCTAGTCTAGTTTCCAATGCAATAAATCGCTCGCCGATAGGACATCGGAGTAGAGAATTATTAACGTTAAAAGTTCGGCTAACAAAGCAGAAGCACGTACTATAGTAACCCACTTGCTCTACAGTACCACTATAGTAAACTGCTACAGTGACCCGGCCCGAATTTGACCCCTATATAAAGGGTAAAAACCCTTTTTTTTTCACCAAATTTTAGCCCATAAATTTCTAGAAATCAGAAGGGAGAGTGAGTGTACCAAAAAGTGAGCAATTTTGAAGCGGTGGAATATTAGCTTAGGTCCAGATAGCGCTCAGTTGTGTTTGTAGTCTTGTTTTACGGTGGATTCAGTTCGAATTCTAGGCAAACACTAAAGATATTGCTGTCCTAGTAAGAACAAGGTATGGATCTCTTTCTATTTACATTAATACCGGTCATTCACGAAGGTAGAGTGTTTAGATAATTGTTTAGTAAGTTGATTAGTTATGAAAGTTGAAAAACAAGATGCCATTGGTACATTTATGGTATATATTGGTGTTGGAAATGATGTTATTGATGTTGGTGTTATTGTTGTTGTTGGTTGTTGAGTTGAGGTTTCGGGCTAGGCATATAAGCAGGGGAGATGCTGCCCGATTTTCGGTACATATATGATTATTTCACCGAGTCCCTAACTAGATGGCCGGGTACGGTATATATATGATTATTTCACCGAGTCCCTCACTAGAGGGCCTGGTATAGTATATATATGATTATTTCACCAAGTCTCTCACTAGAGGGCTGGGTACGGTATATATATGATTATTTTACCAAGTCCCTTACTAGAGGGCCGGGTACGATATATTACATATGCATGACTCTTATCTCATAAGGGACGAACGCATTAGGTATCTTGATTATCATACTCGTCTCTAGTGCTATCTTTTTACTCGGTCGAGCTTCTTTATCGTACTTCATCCTTATATACTCGGTACATTTTCGTGCGACCTTTCTTCCGGGTTGCGTTTCATGCCCGGTACATACGCTCGGTTTGGCGATCCGCGTTTAGGACTGTTCCCCCTGGCGGCAGAGAGCTCTATTGTTCGAGACTTGATTCATTTTGGGTATCCTTTGACATAGGCTTTGTTATACTCTTTGAGATCGTAGACATATGTAGGTTGTGTATATATGTTTTGGTCGACTATCTTGATGTAGTTCTTCTCGGATGTCCCCGTGTATAGTGGCAGCCTTGTTGGCTTGTACACTTTGTTATGTTTTGGTTAGTTGTGGCTTCGCGAGGATAGGTTCTTTTTGACTGTGACATGATGAGTTTACAATCGTAAAAGCATGTTGTAAACTCATCATGTCATACATCAAAAGAACTCGTCCTTGCGAAGCCACAGCTAACCAAAACATAACAAAGTATGCAAGCCAACAAGGCTGCCGCTATACACGGGGACATCCGAGATGACCAACGTCGATATAGCTGACCAAAACATATATACACAACCCACATATGTCTACAGACCTCTAAGAGTATAACAAAGCCTATGTCAAAAGATCCGTACCAAAAATTACTGTAGCGCATCGTAGCAAGCTCGGACCGTAGCAAGATGCGTAGCATGCGTTTCTCTTTGTCGGCCAAAATGTTAACGTCCGCCAATTCTCTCCGATGTCCTATCGATGAGTGGTTTATAGCATTGGAAACTAGACTCGACAAAATTCATTTTAGGCCTTTGTTTCACTTCAAAACACTTCATATGCTAAGAGATATTCGTCCCCCAAGTTGGACCAAAATTTTCACACAAAACTTCATCCATCCTTTCTCCAAAGTAAATACTTCCCATTTCTTCCACTCATTTCCTTATAAAACCTTCCGGTATACCTTATATATATCCTTCACTCACTAAATATACTTAATAATGCTTGATCCTTACATTCCAAATTTATTTTACTTAACCACATCTCAACGTGCTTATGTTTCAAATTTGACAAGTGCTTCTACGAAGATACGGGGTGTAACACTTAACATACCTTGAAGTATACCCAATCGTCCAACTTCTACCTCTCGAACTTGTAAGTCTACAATCAAGATAACGTAGGCCTTAATCAGACTATTTATCTCGCTTACTAATCATTTTAAATGCTAATAGAGCTTGACAAATTATGGGCAACATTTCCCTTATAAGCTTAACAACCGTTCAACTTCCTATTCAATCCAACGCCAACCACAACAACAATAAAAACACTTATATATAAATATATACTTAAATTTATCCCCAATCATCTCTTAAAATAGCCTCAAATCACTACCTTAAACTTCATCAACTTACCACTTCCACCAATACCCTCTCTTCGCTTAAAACCACTAAAACTGCGTAATCAACTTAAATATAAGGGTAGAAATCATTTACATACCTTGAGGGGTCTAAGATCCCAAAGACCAACTTCAACTCCAACTGGCTTGAACTTGAAGAAACCCTAGAAACAACCTTTCTTCTTGACAAGCACGGAGTCCGCGGGCTCGGATCTTACCAAACCTCCACTAATAATGATGGAAAATGTCCCAGAGAGAAAATATTAGGTTTCTGCTGATGCCGGAATGGAGGAAAATGAGAAATAAGGTCATGAACCACATATTTATACTTGGAATTAAAAGCTCCGGCGGGGCGGGTTTGACGGATGGGTCGCGCCTGGCGGTGGCCCCTGTGAGCCGTTTACCTCCCGAGGGGTTTCCACGGGGAACCCCTTTGAGCCCACAAGGGGCCGCGACCGTGTGCGGGCCTGCGGTGGGGTGGATTTTCGGTTTCGGGGTCGGTGTTGATTGTTCACTTCCCCGTGAATCCCGGGGTACTGTTGGGTTTTGCGGGGGGGCCCCCCCTTTTTCCAAAACCGAACACGGTCTTTTCCCGGCTACCCGGCCCCCGGTTCTTCCCGGAAACGAGAGGGTAACTTCTCCCCCC
>NW_026722232.1:0-8270 GCF_029784015.1 Lycium ferocissimum | reverse complement strand
CCACTAATGGTGTAATTAAGTTCTTAATCTCACTTAGTCATCCAATCTTGGCCAATTAATCCATATTATCCAATAATGTTCTTATACCAAACGAAATCCATAAGCAACTTGTGCATAGAAACGAAATCGGGAGGCGAAAACCCTTACGGAACCTTAAAACGGCCTTTATGCCGCAACTTGCCGCACTTAGCTTCATAATGTCCCAATGTAAAGATACGGGACATAACACCGGGACTCGGCGAAAAAGGTAACAACAGAACGCACGGACAGAGTCGCAAGTAACCATATGCATAAAAATCATTATTACAGACTCAACAGAATAATCAAAGCGAACTGTTATTTCAAAACCGAACCAATAGTCAAATCAGGTTTTCTTCCGAATATCACTCGGGAACATATCAAACCGAACTTCTTTAACCATAGTCACGTATCAAAGTCACATGCACAAAAATCCTCATTCCAGACTCAACGGATAAATAAGTAATCAAACTCGGGGGTCGGAAAGATAGTCATATTGAATTCTTTCAAAAATAGGTCGTTAGAACCAAACATAGAAAGTCGCGGTACCCACGGACGAGCGTCAACCCAATCCGGGACCGCCTATGAAAATTAAGGTCATTACTCGTCATGAAATCATTTGCAAAGATATCAAAGCGATCCGAGCCCTTTCTTGAAAGTTACGGGCGTTCGTAGTTACAAAACTCTTTTGAAAACAAAACTTTTTATGCATCATTTGAAAACCAATCATACAAAGACATATAAACCATAGCTTAACCACATTAGGATGCCAACATCAAGAAGCAAATATGAATCATGACCATGCTCGGACTTTACGAATAGAATTTCCCCCGAAGCTCATAACATATCATAGCTTAACCACATCTAAGACATGCCAAGAGAAGGAAAGGTAAGCTTTACATACCTCGTTTGCTTCCTAAGCTATTCCAAACTCAAGTTTCGGCTTCTCGAAATCTACAACAATGTCATTAGACACCAAACATTAGCCATAAGCACCTAAGAATCCAATCCCAAGCCATCACTTTATTTACGAAATTTGGGCAAAGATTTCCCTATAAATCCAACAACCCCCGAGAATTCAACTCTACTAATATTATCAACAACAACACCAACAACCATATAAGCAACATCAATAATCGATTCAAAAACGCATTCTAACATTAATAACCCTTTCGACACAATTCAACAACATTCCATCCACTACATAATGAAACACGAAACCTCCAAGTTCAAGGAAACAACACAACACATTTTCTTCCTTCCGAATTCATGAACTACATTAATAATCCATTACTTCCATAAATTCAATAAACTATATAAAATTCCATAACAAGCCGCCAACAACTATAACTTCACTTTGAACCATTAAACTTTCATTAGCACCATAGAACCCACAACACAACAATCCAAACATACTAAATAAATTTAGTTCATTCCTTGTCACAAAACAGCCCATACGCACGGCTCAACATCAACATACAAAATTTCATGAATTTCATCCATTTCTACACACTATCCCCTCCGTTTTAATCCGTTAAAATTCTAAATACACTCGTTAACAATGAAAAGGAACCGTATTCATACCTTAAGCATGCAGCCCCACGTTATCACTCTTCTCCTTGGTTGATTTTTAGCTCAAATTGAAGACAACACAGCGTACAACACTTTACTCTTCATGGGCTTCGGAATTCGGGGCTCAGATTTTGGTCAAAATTGGTTTTTCTTCTCTCCAAGGTTCTTCTATCTCTCTTTCCAGAATTTTCTGGGTATTCTTGGTCTAAAAAATGAGAGGAAAGGGCTGAAATTACACTTAAATAGGCATGGGTCATGGGCCTAACCCGATTGGCCCCGGTTTGAGCCTAGCCCACTGAATTTTCCGCCTTAAAACGTCCATATCTCCTTATCTCGATGTCACCTGTGGGCCCACGACCTATGTTTGGAAAGATAATTCAATTATCTACAACTTCTATCTTTGGTGTTTTTCCAAATTCCAAACTTATAATACCGTTTCTGCCCCTCGAAATCAGATTACCCGAAAACATTACTCAAAAATATTTGTTTGGAGGACTTCCACTTTGATTTGGCTCAAGGGTCCTTCTTGAGTTATGTTTAACTTCACATATGTGATTCATATAAATTGTCGCTTGTCCCCAAAAAAAATCTCAGTGTGTGGACCCCACCTCAGCTTGCGAATAATCCGACGTACAAAAATACAAAATATAATGCTGTCAACGTGAGTTTAAATTATGAAGCAACAACATGATTATCAATTTTTGGACTCCAATTTTTCTTGGTCATGGCCGAATGGCCTCTTGTTCTTTCTCCATGCTTCTTGAATTTTCTAGGGTGTTAAATGATGAAGATGACTTAATTAGTCATCTTTTGCCACTTATATAATTAACACATGTGGGCTATGGCCGACACCACACACATGGCCACCTATGGCCATTTTCATGAAATATTATCTTTCCAAAATTTCACTTCTAGCCCTTAATTTTCATGAAATGCTTAACTTTCCATAATTCACTTTTAACCCCAAATTTTCCTTATTCCAAATTTACCCTTAACACTCCATGCCAATGAAAAGATGAATATGCAACTTGTGCACTTTTAACAAAATCGGAAGAAATTACAACCTTGTCCTTAACTTATCATGATTAACTCGGATTATCCCAATGTACCAAAATACGGGATATAACGGTTCAAGGAGTTGCACCCCACCGAGTCGCTGTCGGTTCGTCCTCTTCGTAGCTATGCGCCTACGGGCAGGGTATGCCGCACCGGCGAGCCGTGGTAGAGGCCGCGGCGGAGCCTCCAGCTTTAGTGGTCCTTCGAACCGCCTATATGCGTTGGCCAGTAGACAGGATCAGGAGGCGTCACCAGATGCGGCTACAGGTATATGAATCCTTACTGGAATTTATATTTTTATGTATGTGTATTTGCTGTATGATTGTTACTTAATAACGGTAGGCAGAAATTCAAAGGCCGATAACTAAGTATTTATAAGTAACGGCGATCAAGGTGTTTTCACCACCATTGGGAATCTGGAAGTCTAGGACGGGAAGTAGTTATATCCTTAGGTGAAAAGTGAATATTGAGGATTGAAAAAGGGCTAGAATAGTAATTGTGGAGTCAGAAGAGTAAGAGACCCTTTCTAATTCGGACGAAGATGTGTTATGAGGACGTTTCTGTTAGAACCCGTATTTTTGTACATTGGAACAATCCGGATTAATTATGACAATTTAAGGACAAAACTATTCCGGGATACAAAGTCGGGATTTTTGACCTTTGATTTTTTTTTTTTAAGACATAAGTTGTTCATGAATTTGTTGGTATGGAATAATTAGGAGAATTTGGGACCAAAAGTGATAAAATTGAAAGTTGAAAAAAAGTCATCCATTTTTTCTATGGTGGCCGTGTAATGTGGAGTGGCCCACACCATTTTTGTGTCAACTTTTAATTGGAACAACACATTAATGTGGGCCAAGATTTTGTACAACTCAAAAGGGGGGATTAAAAGATGACTACTAGTCATCTTTAGTCATTTTTAACACTTAGAAAAAAAAGATGAAGAACACCTCACAAAGTGAGGCTCTCGGCCAAAGCTCCTAGAAATCAAGTCCCATTTTAAGCTCTCCCAAAATTAATTCCTTGGTGTAAACCCACTATATTGAGGTCCCTAAGTAGCGTGGAGGTGTCGTTGGAGCGATCAATCCATTAATTTTCATCCTTGGAAACCCTAGGCTATTGGAAAGTTGAAGAGAAAAGGTAAGAATTCATTACGTTTTATGTGTTATAAAGGTTGTTTGTATATTGTAGTATGTTAAAATGGATGGATATCATGAAATATGGTATGTTGGAATTGAGTTGTGTGTGTGTGGTGTTAGCCGTGTAGAGTGGGTGTGTGTTGTGTTGTGTTGAAACCATGAATTAATGCCTTGTTAGTTTATTATGATCATTTTAAGGTGAAGAACGATTGAGAATCATCCATATATGTATATGTGTAGTGTTGGTCGAAATGGGTCATATTATATGACAATGAACGAATTGATATCGTTTAATGTTTTATTCGTTGTCGTTATGAATTCTATGTGGAAATGAATGTTTAATGACTCAAAGTGATGTTGTAGTCGTTGCGGACTGATTTGGGGGGTATTGTACATTTGATGTAATTTGTATGTTGATGAGAATAGCATTGTTAGAATGTGAATTGTGGATACAAATCATGATTTGAAAATGAGGAATGGTTTAAGTGAGGCTCTCGGGTTTGGGGTGAATTCGGCCAAATTGGAGAAAATTTTGGATTGTTGGAAATGTTGTATGAATTGCTTAGAATGTCTTTAAATGTTGTTGGTATGGGTTCGGGTTAGTATGTGAATGTATAAGCGTCGATCTTGACTTGAAGGTAAGCCGTTGAATCGAATTCATGAATGTTGTCGAATGAGGGAAAAGAGAGTTATTATTGTTGTATTGTCTTTCGGATTGGTTGTTGATGTTGCTAGGTTGGTTGTTGTTGTTGTTGTTGATTGATATGGCTGAGTTAAATTCTCGGGGTAGCCTATTTACAGGGGAAATGCTGCCCAAATTTCTGTAGAATTAAGGGCGAAATTGGAATTTAATGCCCAAAAAGTCTTTAGCTAATGTTTGGCATTTTATGGCTTGTTTATAGATCGTGGGCAGCCCGAATCGTAGGTTGGACTTATCTTGAGTTTGGATTATATTGGAGAGCATTTGAGGTATGTAAAGTAACCTTTTCTTTTGGCATGCCTTAGTTAAAATAGGCTACGATACGAGCCTCGAGGAAACTCTATTCCCGCAATCCGAGCATGTTTATGATCCGCATTTGTTCCTTGGTATTCTTGTGTTAATATGCCATAACATTGATCCTTATATCCTTGGAATTCATAAGTTGCAAAGGTTATGTGAAAGCTGACTTTTTTGGAAGAATTTATTCTTTAACGATTCTAAAACTACAAACGCCCATAACTTTCTCAGAAAAGCTCGGATTGCTTTGAAATTTTCGTAGGAGTTTGTATGATATAGAATGAGTATTCATAGGCGGGCCCAGTTCGGGTCTACACCCGTCTGTGGGTCCCGCGACGTTCCTTTATGAAATTTTGACAACTTTTGAAAGAGAATGTTGTAATTATTATTCTGATTTCAAATATGATTATTTTACTTATCTTTTGGATTATGACAATGATTTTATGCATATGATTCCTCACGACTCCGCTCGTGCATTCTGTTATCTCTTTCGCCGAGTCCCGGGCCGGTTCTGTTGTCGTGCGCGTTTTGATTATACTCCGGTGTTATGCTGTGCTTATGGTTCACCGAGCTCCTCGCTCGAGGGTCGGGTTCCACTATATTTGGTGATATGCTGTGTATGGTGATATGCTGTGTATGATATGTGACGGGGATACGGAGATTTGAAACTTTCTGGTGTTATGCTGTGTTATGGCGCCATCGACAAAAGCGGCGACCATATTTCCGTGCCTTATGCATGATTTATATTTTGAAGTAACATTTTGATAGTTTGGAAATGCATTTATTTTCTCGTATCCCTATTTCGATTTCGACTCGTATTTGTATACTACATTTTCGCTTTGCATACTCGACATATTTCAATCGACCCCCGCTTTTCTTCGGGGGCGTTTCATGCCCGCAGTACGGACGCACGGATTGGTGATCCACCCGTTTAGACACCCTCTTCGCTATTTGGAGTGCTCCCTTATTCCGAGCCTACTTTTGGTATATATATTCGTTCGTTGCATTGTATATATTCGTTCGAGGGGTACGCGGGCCCCGTCCCGTCATATGATTACGTCTGTCCGTCAGAGGTCCGTGGACATGTTTGTGGGTTGTGCCTACTTCCGTACGCATTGTGTTTGTATATGTTGTGTTTGGGCGATTCCATTCGCCGTGCGGGGCCTTGTCGGCCCACATATGTATATATGTTATTTTGTTGGCCCTGTGTGGCCTTTGTTGGTATTTTCTGTGCGCAGGGTTATTTTGGATAGTCCGTAAAACAAAGGAAACTCTGCCGAATTTTTTTTGTAAATTATATAAATTTGAAACACAGCCTTGTCGGCTTCTGTTATATACCTGGATGTGTTCGATATAATCTGAGACAGCGTTTGATATATGTATATATACGCCATCCGTATGTGACTTCGCTTGATAGGTGCGTTTGGGTGCCCAGGTAGGGCACTAGTCACGGCCCACGGGGTTGGGTCGTGACAAGTGGTATCAGAGCGGTTTGTCCTCGGAGTGTCCACGATCGTGTCTAGTAGAGTCTTGTTTATCGATGTGTTGTGCACCACATCTATAAGCGAGGGTTACAGACATTTAGGATGTTGTCTTTTCTTCGATCTTAGATCGTGCGATAGGGCTTGTGCTATCGGGATGACTCTTTTCGACTAAATGTTGTTTTCGGCGATGCCTCCGAGGAAGGCCACGGTACCCGAGAAGGGCAAGTCTACGGCGGCGGAGTGAGACCAGCCGGGCCGGTGACTACTAGGGCTCGTGCTCGGATAGAGCCGAGATTGTGCCTCAGAACGGCTAGTTCGCCTACGCCGCCGATATCGGAGGGATTTGGAGCGGCCACGAGCCATGCGGCACGGCGGCTCCGCCGGCTCCGCGGCACCAGTATGTCTACCTCCGGCTCCCCGGCGGGGCGGATGATGGGACCCTACGAGAGGCGGACGATTGTTGACTCGGTTAGTAGCGAGTACAGTCCCCGGAGCCGAGGGACTTGAGGGGAGGATCGTGCGGACGACGCGACGATCCACGGGCCCGTGATTTTCTACTTTGTGGGCCACCGCAGTTCTTCGGTCAAAGCCCGCAGAGGACCCTCGCGAGTTCATCCGGCAGATGCGAGCGCCTCTCGCGGTTGATTAGTGCTTCCGAGACAGAGTCGGTTGAGATGGCGTCGTACCGGTTGCACGATGTAGCAGCTAATTGGTATGAGTCGTGGATGCTGTCCAGAGGTGAGGGTGCCCCTCCAGCCGTATGGGGCGAGTTTACCGAGGCTTTTCGGCCCATTTTCTCGCCTCGGTGAGGTGAGGCGAGCCGGGGACCGATTTACGCTCGTTCGAAACGGCGGGGCGGGGCGGTGCGGGAGTACAACTTAGAGTTTGATTCATCGGATATGCGCCCGCATATGTAGCTAGCATGACTGACCGGATGCACAGATATATAGTGGGGCTAGACCAGTATTTCGTTGACAGCTGTTTGGTATTGGCGGCCCAGACCGGTATGGATATTGCCCGTATACAGGCCCATGCCCGAGTACGAAGGACGACGCGACGAGGCGCCGACCGATAGAGTTGATAACGGTGGGTCGACCCAAGAGGGCCGCATCATCCGGGTTTTCGGGGATTTTTGAGGCGACGGCCTCGGCGAAGAAAGGTATCCTCCCCGGCCGACGGGGCACACCCCCCGGTCTTCTCGGGCAGGAGATCCGATGGCGCGGTTATTCGGGGGCCGGTCGAGCTCCGGTGTTTTGTGCTCGCGTCAGGACGAGGCTCCCCAGGCCGCCGATGAGACCACCCGTACCTCTCGTGTTCCTACGTGGAGACAACACCCCGAGAGTGCTTTCGCGCCACGGTGCGTGTTTTACTTGCGCCGTCAAGGCCATCGACGAGAGACCGTCCGGTTAGGGGTGGTACGGGCGCTTCGGCTTCGACTACCGTGTCACTGTTACATCCCGTATTTTGAACGTCGGGACGATTCGGGTTAACTATGATAAGTTAGGGGTTAAGACCATTCCGGGTGCGAAGTCGGGACGTGTGACCTTCGATCTTGTCGTAGGACCTAAGTATGTATGACGTTATTGGTATGGAAACATCAAAGAAACTTTGGGACCAAAGATGGAATTATGAGAAATGGCCAATTATTGAAAGAAAGTGAGGAAACAAAGGGGCCATGTGGCCGGCCACCTTAGGAGTGGGCCATGGCCACATGGTTGGCTATTATATGAAAGAAAAGATGACTAAGGGACCATATTATATCATCTTCTCTCCATATGAAAAATCAAGAAACTTGGAGAGAAACAACCAACACCATTCGGCCATGGGAGGAAAATTTCAAGACCAAGATTAAGCCTTCCTAAAATTATTTCTCTTAAGCAAATCTACTAATTGGGAGGTGCTTGATAACGTGGAGTTGTTGTTTCAAGCGTTGGATTGTTCGTTTTCATCCTTGGCCAACTTTGGACAAGTTGAGGAGTTGTGAGAAGAAAGGTAAGTTCTAAT
>NW_026722231.1:0-7545 GCF_029784015.1 Lycium ferocissimum | reverse complement strand
GAAGGGTAATAATGTCCCTTCACCCATCGATATGATATGATATGGCCATTTGATATGCCGATATGTGCACATTCGATATGAGCTGATCCGTCGTGGCGCCCGATTATTGGGCGACACTTTCGCTTTTGAGTCCTATGATGAGGACCGGCTATGGCATGTTTTCTACTATGCATCCGTTTATGTTTTATGAGTAAGCATTTATGATATTCCGGTTATTATATTCATGTTCGTATCTCCGGTCGGTTGATTGTTTTCGTATTTTATGCTTTACATACTCGGTACATTGTTCGTACCGACCCCCTTGTTCAATAGGGGTCGCGTTTCATGCGCGGGCGGTACACCCGAGATGTATAGAAGACATTATAGAAGATGCTTCGGCGGAGTTGGCAAACTCCAATTGTCCCTGAGTCTTTGCCTGAGGTCGAGCCTATGTGATATGTTTCGATTATACTGGTAGAGACTTTGCGGACGGCGTGTGGGTTCTGATGTAGGGTTCGGTAGCGGCTCCACCGGGCCGTCATGTCATTTTGTATTATGTCACAAATTCCGTATGGTTACAAATTTCGTTGATTTGTATATTACAAAGATATTTTCCGGAATATTTACCGTGCTTGTCATTTTTTTGTTCGGGTAAGAGTCCAAGAGTTTATGTATGTAATAAGAGTCGGTGGGTTCGCTCGGCTCCGAATGTGGGGCCGGGTGCCCATCACACCCTAGTAAAATCAGGGTGTGACACTTTACTATCCCCCAACCATTAATCATTCCTTCATGCTTGTTCATATTATCTTATTTCCTCTTTTGTTCCCTTTCAATCTTCCTCTTGCCATGATTCCAGGTATCTTTTGCTGGTACTTCATTATTCATTGCTTTCTTCGCTTTATCCAACACAAGATTTGTGCATGTAGCATCCTTTGCAACCTGCCCATTTTGTTTCATATTTGCATCAGTAACACTTGTCTCTGCATGTTCTTCTTACTTACTCTCCTTTCCTGGTTTTAAATCTGGATGAAGCACAAAACATTCCTTCTCATTGTGTCCTTATAGTCTGCATGATTTACAAAACTTTGGCATGTAATCATATTAAATATCAATCCAGTTTGCAATGATCTCTCCAGTGCCCGACCTTTTCATGCCAACATTAATTCTTTTAGGGAAGTCTTTTAACAAATCAACCTCTACTTTCACCTTTGCACAACTAGGTCTAGACTTGTTCTTTGTTGCCATATCAACATGTAAAGGTTTCCCTACTGCTTTAGCCATTGTAAAAAGAGACTCCTTCACAAAAAAGTTAGGAGCTAATGAGGAAAGGATATCCATGCAAGAGCAGTCGAGGGTTCATATTTCGGATGGAACCAAGGTTCCCATTTTTGCACTCTCATCTGATAGAAACCATCCTTAGCCTTCAAGTAGTACGCAGGTTTGGACATCACATGAATATAGTCTTCCATGGATGATAATCTGAGGAGAAGATGTCTTTCACACAAATATCCAATGGGGCACTCAGATTTTATCTCGCATTGAAGAGGGATTATTTTGCATAGTTCTCCATGTTCAGGCCATCCATATGAGAACTTACCTATCACTGCGTATTGAAGCTTCTCTTGTATTATCATTGCATTCACTTCCGCTTCATCCCACAACACCATGGGCTCACCATGCACATACGTTAGAGGTTTCTCTTGAATAGGGTTTGGGTTAGGTTTTATAGTGGTTGTTTCAATCAAAGGGTTTAATATCTGGGCATATAGATGTTGTTTCGGTGGTGGTTCTTCTGGAAGCCGATGCTGGTCACCCCCAGGTAGGGGTGGCCATGCACCGGCGGTGGCCGTAGCCATGCTGACGTCAAACAATAGGGTTTACGGTGGGAGCTATTTTACATTAAATAATTAGCCAAATTACTTAATGATATTTCACTGCCACCCTTTTGATTACAAAATAGGTCGTGGCCCTTTTAATCTATAAAAGAAGGAAAATTTCCACCGCCTGTAATTCGATGGCAAGGTCAATGTGTCACACCCCGATCTCCCTAGGGTGTGATGGGCACCCGACCCCGTAACCGGAGCCGAGCGAACCCACCGACTCTTGCTACGTGCTAAAAATTTTTTTTGAACCTCTAAAATCAAGTACATATAATAAGACTGCCAAAACATTCTTTTATTGCCTTCAAATCACATAAAATATGTAAGCGTACAAACTAGTGTTATAATACAAGCCGACTCCCAAACTCACTACTGCATCCGCAAAGTCTCTAATTACGAACACGTCATCATAGCACATGTACTACGACTCGGCGCGCTCCAGACAAATGGAGCCTACCAACCCCGGACATCTTCTATGCTAGGCAAATCCGAGTTCACACGCGGCATGAAACGACCCCCCCCGAAGAAGAGGGGTCGATGCGAGCAATGTGCGAGTATGCAAGGCATGAACGAACAACATAGTAAGAGCCGTAGAGCATGTCATGGGAAGTCGTGTCTCCGTACATATGGAACATGTCACGTGTAAAACGGTAACTTTGTACATGAGTAATAATCGTATGGAAACATAACCGTATCGTAGGATAAAAGAGTAACATACATATAAATGCCCTTGGCCGGTCGTGCTTTCTTAGCTTTCCTTACTCATAAATATATATATATGTACATAAAAAATTAGAATATATCATATTGCCGGCGTCGGCCGGCACGATCCATTTAACCATAATATGCACACCCCGCGTCCGGGCATCCCGCGTCCGGGACGATATCATATGCCATACTCAGGCCTGATCAGGTGGATATGCGTATATAACGCTCTGCCCTTATCTCCATTTTCCCCGTAAATATATCGGCGTCTATAGCGCCCTGGCTCTTTCATCATATATATATATATTCATATCACATACATATATCAGCGTCTATAGCGCTCTGATTCTTTTTGTCACATGCACACACTTATATCATATATATATTTACTTACCAGCGTCTATAGTGCTCGATTCGCTATCATATACATATACTTATATCATGTGTATTTACCGTCTATATAGCGCTCGATTGGTTATCATATCCATATACGTATGTCGAGTACACGCATCAACCGGGGTAGTAGGGCAATATTCCATGTATTTAGAATCCTTAGAATAGTCATTACCTATAATAGACTTGGGATATCCAGAAATAGTTTAACGTTTCCATATTTTCATTTTTATAACAGAACATATCGTCAACACATCTATCGTAGGCATGTTCTCATTATCGACTCCATCGTTGTCATTGTCACGGTCATCATAGACATATTTATATTAGGATAGCGTTGTACCTATCGTTTGATAATCGGGACAAGGATCAGAAGTTTCCTTAGGGTTCCACTCCAAAACAAGCCAAATGAAACAATAAGGAAAATCCGGGGACAATGGGCCCACCTCGGGTCAAATGAGGCGGCGCACACAATTTACGTGTAATATGCTTTATGACATTACTAATGAGAGTTTTAAGGTAATCGGGTCTCATTTATGCAAGTTCTAGAGGTCTAAGAAGTTTTCCGGCATTTCGCACCTTTTCTAGTTCAATTTCTTGAATGAATAGTAGCGAATTTCAATCTTGGGTTTCGAGAAAAGGAATAGTCCCAGGCCCGTATCCAAGCTTAGTACGTCTAAGACATGCCATAGAAAGAAGGGTAAAGCCTCACATACCTCTTTCCGCTCCTTTTGCTATTCCAAAGTCACGTCGCAATCCCGTCAAAATGCGCAAATTGGTCATGTTTACCCAAAACTTTCATTAGGGTACTTAGAGTTGGAATCTTAGAGTGGTACTTGGCTACCAAAATTTTGGCAAAGACTTCCTGTACATACTCCATCCCACCAAGTTCAACTTGGCCAATTTCAAACAACAACAACCCCGGAATTTAACCCGGCCAAACTATCAACAATACGACAATATTTCTAGCAACATAAATATTCGATTCGATTCAATTCAATTCAATTCACACTCCACTTAAATCCCTAACCATTAAGTTCTCATTATTCATCATAAAATCCATAACACAACAACCAAGATATACTAAATAAAATTAATTCACCACTTCCACATACACACTACCATATTCGGCCATCACGTTGTACGTACGTATTCATGCATTTTCATCCATTTGTATATTACAACAACAATTAATACTCTACATAAAATTTGCTCATCATCCCATCACAATACAACATATATACACACGGTCATATACTACATTCATACGGCCTTACACAACTTCCATGTTTTTCATGGATTTCATTCATTTCTATACATTCCAACAACAACTAACATACCACGTATATTTAATTCATCCATTCTACACAACATCCATGCACACATGGCCACCTATTTATATACACAATCACCATGCAAACTTCCATATTCTTATGAATTCTATCCATTTCTCCATATCACAATATATACCAAGCATCCATAACATACAAAAGAAAGATGAAATCTTACCTTTTTCCTTCAAATTCTTCACTTGGCAAAGATGTGAAAACGATGAAACGAATGCCCTTTCTTCCGAAACAACTATACCACGTTGTAAAGGACCCTTGAATTGGTAGGAATACGTGAAGAAAATAATTTTTGGAACAAGATTTCAAAGGTCTAGTTTTCCTATGTCTTGGCAGAAATGGCCTATGTTCTTGCTCTCCTTCTTTTTATTTCTCTTCCTCCCAAATTTGTTGAATTAAAAGATGACTTCATTTATATATACATCCTCCACCACTTTTGTGTATTTACACTTAAGTCCCCCAAGTATGGTCACATATCCTCCTTCTCCCTTTCTAGAATTTTCTTCTTTTTCTTGATTTTTCTTTTCTTTTCTTTTCTTCTTTCTTGAAATTCTTTTATCAAAAGATGACTTATTTGTCATCATTTCCATCTTTTCTTTTTCCCTTTTTTGTCACATGACCCGCATATGCCCTTCTTGGAACTTTCATGACACTCATGTGAAATTCCCGTTTACCCCTCGACTTTCCTCAATATTACCATTTTGTCCCTAACCTTCCGCATTATTTCCACGGCCCATTTCACGAATTTCTCTTCTTGCCCTTAGCCTTTCTCAATATTTTCATAATACCAATGTTCATAAATAATATTTATAACAACTCGTCCATTAAAATAAATTTTGAAAAATGGTCTCGCCCTTAACTTTCCACGGTGACCTTGGAATTTCCAAACGTACAAAATACGGGCTATAACATCAACGGTCCATCGACTCGTAATCGTCAAATGGCGATAGCCCCTAATTCTCAGGGGCCCGTTCGACGGTGAAAATTGATGGTCCGTTAATTTGCAACCGTCGAGCTGCCCAATTCGCACACTCAGTTTCTTTTGGGTTCATTCAGCCCCCAATCGTCCCGATACTTATTGAACATAACTTGAATTCCCATATGAGTGGAATAATAATGTAAAATCTCTTATGAACTTGACAACAACATCACTTTCTAACTCCACGTCGGTTATCGTATCCCGAAGCTGAACGTATAAAATACAAGGTGTAACATCTTTCCTCCCTTAGGAACATTCATCCCCGAATGTTAAATTCTTAGGGATTTTTCAAAAATTTCGATAGAGTCTCCCTTGCAGATATACAACTACCATCCTGTCACAACAACCCAAAATATACAACGCCTCACAGGGCCATAACAAACAATAGCAATAATGGCCTCACACAATCACAAATCACAAAATGAAGGCATTACACACCTGAAGACAGTGGTCTTTCTGTCTGAATCTCCTCTGGGGTGGAAACAAACGTGGATATTTGGATCTCATATCCTTTTCCGCTTCCCAAGTCATTTCCTCAACATTCCTATTGTTATATCCCGTATTTTGAGCAACGGGACAACATGAATGAATTATGCCAATTTAGGAGCAAAACTATTCCGGGGCATGAAGTCGGGATTTTTAATTATGGTTTTGTTTTAAGAATAAGTGGTGCATGATCTCATTGGTAGGAAATTATTAAGGAAACATTTGGGGGTCAAAATGGATTAAGAAAAACTTGTAAATCATGAAAATTAAGGGCCAAAGTGGCCGGCCATATTAGTTGTGGGCCATGGCCACATGATTTTTTTTTATGGCAATTTAAAAGATGACTAAGTCATATTGTTCCTCACTTTTACTTCTAGAAAAATCAAGAGAGCAAGGAGAAGAGAGAAGGAAGGAGACACGGCCATAGAGGGCAAAAACCAAGTCCAAGAATTAGCCATAGAAAAATTTGATTCTTCTAAAAAAACAACCAATTCAAGGGTGCTTATTAACGTGGAATCGTTATTTGAATCATTGGAGCATCCGTTTTCACTCTTGGAAGCTTTAGTGGACGTGTGAAGTGAAGAGGAAAAGGTAAGGATTAATTCTCTTTTATGTGTTGTGAATGGTGTGGGCATGTCATAGTATGCAAATATGCATGAAATTCATGAAAACCTACATGTTGGAGTTGAACCGTGGGCATGGACCATGCATGGCTTGTGGCCGTGTGTGTGCTATGTATTGTTGGATTGGTAGATTGAATTCTATGTAGCATGTTTCCTTGTTGTCGTAGTGTGTTGAATGAATGGAAACCACCTATATGTGTGTGTGGGGATATGGCCGAATATAGGTCATGCTTTGTGACAAATATGAATTAATGTTACTTAATGTTTAGTTGTCGTCGTTGTGAATCCTATATCGATAATGAGCTTTCGGATGATTTAAGTTAGTGTTGTGGTACTTGTGGGCTGTTTTGGAAGGCATTGTACGTTTAATGTAAAATCTTGTACTTGAGAGAATGGCATGGTTAATGCATGGATTGTTAGTGTAATTCATGAAATCGGAAGGACGGAATGTAAATGGTGTTGATCTCGGGTTTGGGAGCAATTCCGGGTAAATTGGAACCATATTTGGATTGTTTGGAACATTGTACGGATTGTTTAAGACATTCTTGAATATTGTGTGGAAGGTTTTGGATTAGTAATCGAATGTATAACCGCGGATATAAGATTGAACATAAGTAATTGAAATGAGTATATTATGAATGTTGTTGAATGTTGTTGGAATATTATTGTCACACCCTAATTTCCGATAGGGTATGATGGGCACCCGACCCTTACCTAGGGCCGAGCGAACCGTGACTATCGTAATGCTCATAACCGGAGGCGGGCCCACAAAACATAACATACGCACGTAATGAAAATTTTTCAGAAGACAAACATGCCTTTCGTTTTTTTTTTTTCAAACCAAATAAAATCTGCAATCGTATGAAAACTGTAATATAAGGCACAACAGTACTTCGGCTTATATAGCCGCTTGCCAAACACATCGGTAGCATGATGCATACAAACACACCGGCTTACATAGGCACCTTACAAAACGAACCCAGACATATCATACACTCGACGAGCGCATGCGCGAAGTCTCTATAACGTCTCGGATACCGGCTCTGACGCTCGGACTCGGCGAGGCATTCGAAAAGAAATGAACTCGCCAATCAGTGGGCATCTTCTTGCTAACATCCCGCTCTCCCTGGGTACCCGTGGAGAAACGCGCCCCC
>NW_026722230.1:0-8166 GCF_029784015.1 Lycium ferocissimum | reverse complement strand
TTAAAAGTGCGTATCAAATACCAAAATTTTTTTTTCAAAATACAAATCATGCGTAGAGCTCGAGAGAATATGGTCATGGCAGATTGTGGCGCCGTAACACGACGTAACACCGAGAGGGGTTTCGAATCTCCGTATCCCGCGTCCAATCATAACGCGTCATAACGCCGCAACACGGTAATAACACGAAATATAGCGAAACCGACCTACAGCAAGAGGGCTGGGTCCAACACGTGACCCGACGTAACTGGGAGTATAACATAGTGCGTGGGACAACATAACGAAGCCGGGACTCGGCGAAGATACAACGAATGCACGAGCGAGTCGTGAGTAACCATATGTATAAAATCGTTATCCTAGACTCAAGGAAGTAAAATGACATATTTGGAAATCGGGATAATAGTCATGCAAATTCTTTCAAAAGTCATCGAGAGTTACATAAAAAGGAAGTCGCGGGACCCACGGACGGGTGTCGACCGAGTGGGCCTGTGGAAAACATACTCATCATACGCCATAAAATCTCCTACGAACATATCGAGGCAATTCGAGCCTTTTAACGAGAAGTTACGGTCGTTCGTAGTTACGGAACTCTTTAAAAACAAAACTTTTTATGCAACATTTGAAAATCAATTATTCCAAAGACATAATGGCCAATATTTCATCACATCAAGCATACGTGTTATATCCCGTAATTTTGCATATTCGAAAAATTTGAAATAATTGTGACTTTTAAGAGACAAGGCCATATTTTGATTTTTATTAGTATGTAGATGTTGTTGTGAAAATGTTGATGGGGGAAATATGGAAGAAGACCAAAGGGCAAAATTGGGAATTTCGGAAATTAGTTTCGGGGATTACAATGATTCGCCGTAAATAATTAGACCCCAAAAAAAAAAAAAAAAGGAGAGACGAGGCTTGGTGGAAGGTGGCACATGCATAGTGGCCATGGCCAGTCCGTAGGTTATTTCTTCATGTGATAATTAATAAAAAGGGGCACGAAATCTTCATTTTCATGAAGTTTCCAAAACAAACAAGAACACAAAACAATTGAGAGAAAAAGAAGGAGAAATTCGGCCAAGCAAGGAGAAAGGAAAAAAAAATAAAAAAAAAATTCCCAAGCCTTCCAACTTTGATCCAAAATCATAATTTTCTAGTATTCTACTAAGCTAAAGCCCTGAGGAGGTGGTGTAATTAGTTTAGCAAGAAAGTCACTTTGGTGGCAAGTGAAGAATTTGAGGAAAGAGTAAAAATTCTATCCTTTTATGTTATGGAAGACTTGTATGTATGTTGTAGTATGTGGAAAATGAAAGAAAAGCATGAAATTTGTGTGTGCATGGAAGTGTGGCTGTGTGGTTCTAAGTGAGGGAGGAACAAGAATTTGATTCATTTATTATGTTAATTGTGTTGTTGTGATCTTGTGATGTAAATGAAAGAGTAATAGTTCAAGTTAGTATGAAAAATTTGTTGTTGAGTTGTTGTCGGAAGAGTATGTGATTTTATTATAAATTGTGTAATTGAGGAAATGAAGTTGTAAGATGCAAATGGTGATTCTTGTAAGTGAAATTGGAAGATAAAAATGTGTTATGAATGTTTATGTTGAAGGTTGGAGGTTTTGGGTAGATTATGGTTTGATGGAATTTTGTATATTTTGTAAAATAATGTGAAATGCTTCCAAATTGCATTTGAATGGTTTTGAGTTAGTGCATGAATATGAAAATGTTGATAATAGTTTAGAAGTATGAAGTTGGAGTAGAAGTTGTGACATTATGAAAAGGAAGACTATTTATGTTGGAATGTGTTTTGTGGTAATTGTTGATGCTTTTGATATTGTTATGGGTGTTGTGTTGATATTTTGAGCCGAGTTGTATTCTCGGGGATGGCGCGTTTACGAAATCTGCCATTTTTGTACACAGACAAGTGTTACCTTAAGTGTCCAACACTTTTAAAGACTTTAACTAATGTTTGGTAAATGTGACCATTTGTAGATTTTGGAGAGTTTGGGATTTAAGTTTGGAGTGGCGTAAGAAGCCAGATAAGGTATGTAAACGCTGGCCTTTCCTTCCTTTTGGCATGTCCTAAGTGTGTTAGGCCAAGATACGAAGCTTGGGGACGACTACTCTTAAAACCAGTTTGAATTTGATACTTTTTCATTCGATAGAATTGAATTAAGAAATTCATGTTTTTGTTTAAATGATCGTTTGAACATCTAATGCTTGCCCAAATGGAATTAGATGGCCTTGACTCCTTAAATGCATGACTCCATCAGGCCTACAATGATCATAATTTGGGTACGCGCCTCAACTTGACCGAGGTGGGCCCATGCATTCCGAGATTTCTTTATGACGCATTGTTTGACATATTTACGCGAAACTTAAAGAAAGCTTTGGCTATCGATCTTGATTACTAAAAGATAATTGTTTTAACTATTTCATTGAGTTGTATGATATGTTTTTGACACGTAAAATAACCGGAAGTCCATAACTTTTACTTTAGTTTCGGTCAACTTTGAAATTTGTATGCACTTTCAAACGTCGAGTAAACATAGTTGGTCCTTGAGTTTGAAAAGGAATTTGGTTATTTACTTGTTACATGCATATGGCTTCTCACTATACTGCTCGTGCGAGGTTAATAAATCCTATTCATAGGTCCGGGCCGGGTATGTATTCGTAAATTATGTTCCATTGCGTTATTCACCGAGTCCCTCGCTAGAGGGCGGGTACGTATGTATATATATATACGTGATGAGGTGATGATGTGATGACATGGGAATGGCGGCCGGATGGCATCTGATAATCTGTTCGAGGTCCCTCACTAGAGGGCCGGGTGCGACATATGCATATGATTACGTGCTTACTATATATGATGTTTACATGACTTTGTTACGAGCGCCTCGGCTGGAGGGCGGGTATGCTATGTGTACGTAGTGATTTGATATGATACGGCTATGCATGATATATGATTCACGGGAAAGTTGTTAATTCCACGATTACTATAGTTATTTTTGATAAATTCCGGTTCGGTTATGGTTCTCTTTATTATATTTCGTGCTTTACATGCTCGGTACATACTCCGTGCCCCGCTTTTTTTTTTTTTTTTTCGGGGGGGCGTTTCATGCGCGCGGTGTAACGTACACGTTTGAGCGAGCCAACAGGTTCCCTGTTCGGCTATCTTGAAGAGCTCCCTTGTCGGAGCCCGATTTTGGTACGGCCTTTTGTTACATTTGTGTATATTTGTTCGGGGTACGGCGGGGCCACGATACGTCATATGACTTTGTTACTGCGCGCGGGGTACGTAGACATGTATGTGGGTGTGGCGATAGCGTACGGCTATATGCACGTATTGTATGTTTGGGCGGTTTATTCACCGCGGTAGCCTTGTCGGCTACGCCTATATATGTATATATATATATAGATATGTTGGCCGGTGTGGTCTTTGTTGGTATTTTTGTGTGCGAGTTAATTTTGGTTAGTAAGAAAAAGCGAGGAGGAAACTACTGCCCAGAATTTTTTCTAAATATTTGAGTTACTATTTTTGGCTTTTGGTACGTACGGGTGCCCAGTTCGGGCGCTAGTCACGGCCTACGGGGTTGGGTCGTAACAATACGAATACCAAGGAACAAATAAGAATCATAGATATGCTCGGATTGCGAGAATAGAATTTCCTCGAGGCTCGTGTCATAGCCTATTTATAACTAAGGCATGCCAAAAGAAGGAGGGGTTGAGCTTTACATACCTCGTCCGCTCTCAAAGCTAATCCAAACTCAAGCTAATCCCAACCTATGTCTCGGGCTCCCCAAGGTCTACTGTTATAGCCCGTATTTTGTACGTTTGGATATTTCAAAGTCGTCGGGGAAAGTTAAGGGCGAGACCATTTTCGAAATTATTTTAGTGCATAAGTTGGTTATGAATATTATTTATGAATATTATTGGACGGAAATATTGAGAAAGGCTAGGGGCAAGAAGAGAAATTTGCAAAATGGGCCGTGGAAATAATGCGGAAGGTCAGGGACAAAATGGTAATTTCGCAATGTTTAAGAAAATTCTTGAAAACTCTCATGTTGGCCATGTGGCATAAGTATATGCCCACATTATTTTGGGGACTAAAGTGTACAAAGAGAAGACATTGGTCTTCTTTGACCATGATGGAAAAATCAAGAAAAATAAAGAGAATTCTAGAGAAAGAAAAGAAAAATGAAAAGAAAAGAGAGGCATGTGCCCCTCACATGCTCACATGGATATATATATATATATATATATGAGGAGTGATGAATTATTCATCACTCCACTTGAATGAACAAAAAAAAAAAAAAAAAAGAGGGAGAAAGACATGAGGTTCGGCCAAGGTGGGGCATTTTTGCCCCCATGAAATCTTGTCCCAAAAATTCTTTTCTTCATGTATTTATACTAATTCAAGGGTCCCTCTACAACGTGGTATAATTATTTCGGAAGATGGGACGTTCGTTTCGACGATTCCACACCTTGGACAAGTGAAGGAAGTTAAGGAGGAAAGGTGAGATTTAATCCCATTTTATATATTATGAAGAGTTTGTTTATATTGTAGTAGGTAGAAATGGATAGAATTCATGAAAATAGGGAAGTTTGCATGGTGGTTGTGTGTATATGCATGTGGTGTATGCGTGAATTGTGTGTAGGCAAAATTAATTAAGTTTTATGTAGTATTCTAGTTGTGGTTATTATGGACTCTATATTGGAAATGAAAGTTTGATGATTTTGGTTGAAGTTGTGAATGTGGGAGGTGGCCGAATATAGTAGTGTAGGTGGAAGTGATGAATTAATTTTATTTAGAACGTCTTGGTTGTTGTGTTGCAAATTCCATAATGTAAAATGGATGAAGAACATGAGATTATGCATGTTGTGATGTGGCCGAATAAGGTGTGGTTTATCTAGCCATGATAATTTAATTCTATTTGATATTTTAGTTGTTGTTATTATGGATTCTATGATGAAAAATGCAAGTTTGATAGTTTGGAACGAAGTTGTAATCGTTATTGGGATGTTGAAGAAGTAAGGTGACATTAGCTTAAATTCTTACATTGCATGAATGATGTTGATTATGAGGGGTTGTTGATATGATTTATGAATTTAGAACAAGAAAAATGTGTGATTACATCTTTGTTGAAAATTTGGTACTATGGAATCATTGTGAATATTGTAAGCATTATTGGGAATAATTGTTGGCATTGCTTGTAATAATGTTGGCCGGTTTCATTCTCGGGTTTGATGTTGAAATTGGCCAAGTTGAACTTGGTGGTATGGTGTATTTACAGGGGAAGTCTTTGCGAAATTTCGGTAGCCAAAGTGATAATTTGGAAAAAGGGGACTCCCACATCCATGACTAATGTTTGCATTCGACCAAATGTAGATTTTGGAGAGTTTGGGATTTGATCTTGGAATGGCATAAGAAGCGAAAAGGTATGTGAAACTCACCCTATCTTTCTTTTGGCATGTCATAGTCATGATAAGTTTTGATACGAGCCTCGGGGACGACTTTACTTTTCCGGAATCGGCGCCTCATTTTTTCCACTTTTCATTCAATAAAAATTGAATTAGGCACCTTATGTTTTGTTAGGAAACTAGTTTAAACACCTATAACTTTATAAATGAATCGGATTGCGTTGAAACATTCGTAGACGATTTTAGAGTAGTTAAGGATTATGACTTCCGTACGCCACCTCGGGTTGACTCGAGATAATATGCACGCTTCCCCGAGGCCTCGCCTTGCATAGTCCTATTCCGATTTGACTTCCGCCTTCGTCCCGTGTATGTTCCGTTTCAAATATTCGTCGAGTCTAAAGTATGTTTTACATTTGCATATAATTTCTCATTTTCCTCGCTCGTGTATAGAGTCTATTTCCATCACCGAGTCCGGGCCGGAGTTCATATCGTGCGCACGGTTCCCGAGCCTTTCGCTGAGGCACGGCACCGTATATAAACTCCGCATGTGATGTGTTTACGAAGTATGATGTATTTTGGTTCTACGAACCATATTTGCATATACGTGTACTTTGATATTATGATGTGTGTCGGAGACAGAGCAAATCTTCCTGGGTATGACGCGTGTGGCGCCCGTATTCGTAGAGTGGCGACCACGTTCCCGGTCCCCAGTGGGCTCTGAGACACCGTTCTTGCACGCATGTTCTTCTTTGATATTCGTACATCGTGCTTATTTTTCTCGTACCGCTTTCCGGACTTTACTTTACTGCTTATAATTTTATTTACGGCATTCATGCTTTACATACTCGCACATAGTTCGCACCGACCCCCCGTTCTTCTGGCCGCGTTACATGCCCGCGGTGCACGACCGGCCGGGTGGCGCGACGAATGGATTTCCGCCCGGCTATCGAGGTGCTCCTTTGCCGGAGCCATCTTTTGGAGCTTATTCTACCGTATGCATATGTTTATACCGTTTAGGGGACGGCGGGGCCCCGTCCCGTGCATATGACTCCGATGGATTACATTGGAGTCCGTGGACATAAATGTGGGTTGTGTCCGAGTTCCGTTCGGTTATGTTTGTACGATACGTGTTTGGGCGGTCCCGCCCCGCCATGACCCCTGTAGGTTTTACGTCGGCGCCTATGATCGTGTGTGACATCTCGCTCCCATGTCCGTATAATTTGTCCGTAAATCTATTTTGGGATAATACGCGTGTAGTACGGGTGCCCAAGTCGGCGCCGCCGCGGTCACGTTCGAATTGGGCGTGACGGGGGGGGTGGTATCGCAGCGGTTCGTCCTGGCGTGTCCGTACCCCCTGTCCGTGTGGTCCGTTTATAGTGCGGCCGGCCACATTTATAAACAAGAGGCTGGAGGACATTTAGGAAGTCACCCTTCTTTCACATCTTAGATCGTGCGATAGAGCCAAGTCATAGGAAATAAGATTCCTTATGCTAATCGTTGATTTCCGCAGGCCCCCAATATCAATGGAAAACGGCGAATAATGATATGAAAGTCAAAAGAGGTAAGACCGGACTGATGTATTTGTTTTGTTATGTGGAGCGGGGAGCCGTACAGGAAATAATCATACACACAAGGAAAATCGGGCATCAAGAATTGAAAAGGGTAAAAACGGTCATTGTAGAAGAAAAGACGTATTACGAAAACGTTCTGAGAAGTTGTGAAGTTTTGATTGGTCTCGAGATCGGGTAATAAAGGTTATACGAGGAAGCTGGGACGAAAATATCAGCATTAAGACACCATAAGGAAGTTTTGAGGTTAAACGTGCTCGGAGTCAGAGCAATTCTAGGATGGGTGACCCCTGCGGGAGTTTACAAGAAATTCACATATTCGCATAAGGGGACAACCGAGAAGTTGGGGTAGCCTAAGAAAAACTAGAGTATATGGGATGGCTGGAAACCTTAAGAAGACGCGTAAGACGAGGTGTGTCACACCCTAATTTCCGTTAGGGCGTGATGGGCACCCGACCCTTATTTAGGGCCGAGCGAACCCGCGGACTCACATAACAGTCATACTCACATTGGTTCTCAAGTCATGACACAGATATACATAACAAAAATTTATCGAAGAATAATACGCTTTTTTGTTTTTCCTTGAATCAAACAAAATCTTGCAACATACGAAACCTACATAACACAACGCATAATAGTATACCGGCTTACATAGCCGCTTTACATAACCAACATCTAATTCCCAACTTCTTGCCTCGCAAAGTCTCTAACCCGTAACATGAAACCATAACATGATAATCGACTTGGCAAAGACCTCCGGAAAATGGAGCTCGCTAATCCCGCTGAAACGTCTTCTACTAATATCTTCAACTCGTCCGTGTACACCGCGCGCATGAAAGCACGGCCGAAAGCGGGGGTCGGCACGGAAGATGTACCGAGTATGCAAAGCAAAATACGATGCCGAATCATACGGAAATCAAGAAGACGAATGGTAGTACAATAACCGGAACTCATAAAACTTACTGGAACGTAAATCATGCCTTTCAAAAATCCTAGTGGATCGAGTATCATATTTAAAGAAATCCTCACGTACACGCGCATACATAACGTACGCCCGCCCCCAGCGAGGGGACGCGGTAAGTAAAATTATCATGCATATATATGTAACGTGCCCCGGCCCCCCAGTGAGGGAAAGCGGTGGGGGAATCATCATAAGCCTCCCGGCCACCTCCCCGTCTCACTCATCT
>NW_026722229.1:0-7512 GCF_029784015.1 Lycium ferocissimum | reverse complement strand
TTTTAAAAAACTACTATGCCCCCATGTCCCAATTCTAGAAAACTAACTACTGCTTATATTTTTTAAAATACTAACACGATTTAATTTGCACCTACTGTGATTATTTTATTGGTGATTGTAGAGGCAGAATCCGAATTTTGAGTTTATAAGTTTAAGAGTCGAAAAGTTATTAGTTCTAGGTAATTATTTATCTACTATATTAAAGGGAAAAGACATATATAGTAGGCTCGTGCCATAAATAATCCCACCCTATAACCCAACTTTTTCCAAACTCAAATTATACCCACTAAACTAATCCCATCAATTAGCCAAAACTTAAATAAGATAATTTTTAAATAATAACCCAAACACAAAAATGTTTAAGGCAATTTTTATATATAATATGTGTCATTTGTGTATAAAATATGTATCGACTTATCGTAATATAGAAAGCGTATAAAATATGAATCACTAAGGTATGTATCATTTCTGTATATAATATGTATCATTTGTATATATAATGTGTATCAACACGGTGCAACTGCCCTGTATAGAATAATTTTTTTTATCGTTTTTATATATAATATGTATCATTTGTTGTACAGAAAGTATATATATAATTCCAGCATGTGTATATAAACTGTATCAGTCTTGTATAGAAAGTGTACCATACGTATAAAAAATGTATTATAGAAACCGTATCATTGTGGTATATAATATGTATCACTATTATATATGTAAAAAAAATCATCTCATTATTGCATAATATGTGTATAATAAATATATAATTAATGTATAATTTATGTAAAATAAATGTATGATTAATTCCAGCATGTATATATAAAATGTATAATTCTTGTATATAAAGTGTATATATAATTTCAACATATGTATATATCTGCGTCGGTAGCATTGGGTCCTTCGGCCAATTTCGCATTATTTTTGCAGACGGCCATTTTTTGGCATTATTTTTAAAAGCCACGACTTCATGAGGTATTAGTCGAAATATTGACCAAATGCGACATTACTTTGCCTATGGACACACAATGTCTTTTTCCCCATATTAAATGGATTTTTTAACATAAATTAAAAATTTGCACAAGTTTATTGGTTCTACCGAACCCATAAACAAAATGCAAGCTCCGCCTAGGATACTAATATATGTATCGGATAACTCATATGAGAGAAAATCACCTAGCATTTTTTGTTTATGTAGAATTTAGGTTCGGCATCTCTTGGAAAGAGCATGAAGAAATTAGTGATACACCTTTATTTTTGAGTTGTTCTTTTAATAGGTTATCAAGATCTTTCGTTTTTTCTGGGAATCATTAATGTACAACTTTTTGGCTGAGGTTCAAGAAATTCTTGTAGTTTTATGGGGTGTTTTTCCCAAAAGGAAAATTGGGCCCCGTATTTAAATTTTCTTTCCTTTTTTGACATTTGTGGGGAAACTGATCTAAGTTTAAAAAAAATTTTAACTTAAATACTTTAAACCGAGGGACAAAGATGAAAAAGAGACGGGGTTAACGGAACCAAAAGTGGAACTATGGCATGCAAGTCATGACAAATCTATATGATTCAATATTCAATCCGATGCCTTTTAAGTTACTCACAAATCATGTGGATGGCTAAACCCAGAGCTACAAACAAAGAAAAAAAATTTTTCAAAATGTGATTTCACAAAATAATTTAAAGATTAAACCCTAGTTGTTTGTTGGATTAGTCACAAACAAGGGGTCTCATTATTTCGGGTTACAAAAAAGAAGATAAAAAAAGATGATTTATAGAGTTGTGGCTGCAAGTCATGATAAACGATTGACTTATGTTTTATTTGACCTAGTTGTTTTTTAATTTCTAAATAGAATCATCTTAATTTTGGGAATGAACTAATATTAAAGAATTTTTTCGGTACCACAAATAAATTGTTTATTTGAAAAATTTTAAAAACCAGTACTATGAAGAAATAGATTTTTTTTGAAATTAATTTGTGTCATCAGATTGAAATACTATTAAAAGAAGAAAAATACATTTCAAAACTTTTAAAGTCATTATAAACCGATGTTAAGTTTATTCCAAGATTCCAATTGGATTACCACAAATAGTTGGATCATCATTTTTAAATACCAACAAAAATGAAATAAATATAAGACGGAAGTTAGGTTTTGAAATATAAACTAACTTTTTTTGGATTATTCACAAATCATACCGATTGTCAAAATTTTTAATGCTATAAATAAAAAGATTATATTGAAGGACATATGTTTTATTTACCCTTTGTAAAACAAAACGTTTAAAAAAACAATGAAAAAAATTTTAAATAAATTCCGAAAAACTAACTATTACTGATGGAAGGGGGGAAATAACCCCAAACGTTACTAATTGTTTGTTAGTTTATCCCCTTTCCTCAATTCCCTTTTTTAAAGTAAAAGGGAAAAGGGGTATGCTCATTCAAAGGGTAAAGTTGCTTTTTTTTTTTGTTAAATGCTAACCCTTTTTTGGCCCCCGTGCTATATTTTGGCCCCTTTTTAAAAGGAAGTTTCATTCATAATATTAATTCGGACCCCCCCAAAATTTATTCGAGATTGTCATTTTCATGTTGTTTAGGTGTTGTATAGAGTTTTGTTGAGAGCCCCTCGAGCTTAATTTAAACAATGGTGGGGAAATAAAAAAATCCAACACGGAAGAAAGAAAAAGCTTTTAAAATAATGAAATGAACTTGTTGACTATTCCATTCCCAAAATTCGTGTATATACAAAGGGAACCAAAATGAATTAAAAGTAAAATAGTAAAGAAAACAATTTTTTGGGGCTCGGGCTAAGGGGCCGCGGGGGCTTAATGATTGGGCCTTTGTTGGGCTTTACACCCTCCCTCGGCAGGGGGGACACACCCCAAAAAAAGCCATGATGGGCCCCCCGGAAGAGGTTTTTAAAATCCAAATAACATTGGGGAGTGGTAAGGTGATTAATCCGGATGACAAACATTCCAACAAAAAAATAAACCCGAGGTTTGATAAGAAGAGGATTCTTGGGCCGTGGGTGGCGAATTTTCCAAAAAAAAGAACAAGATCAAAAAATTCAAGGATCCCGCGACAACCGAAAATTCGGAACACTTTTCAAGACTTTATATTCACCCCCCCAAAGATAAGGAAAAAAGGTGTTTTTTGTTTTGCAAGACACAAAAACCACCCTCGATAAAGAAAATAGATTTCGAGAGGATGTTTCCCAAAGAATCCAGTAGTTAAAGAAAAAACAAAGATACCGGGAAAACAAAAAAACCCAAACGGACTTTGGGGGAGATATCGGAATATGGGCTATCTATTGGGGCTTGGGCCCAAGGGGCCCAAAAAGATTTTCAAGTTCAAAGCCAAGAGGACGAGAAAAATTTGAGGAAGGAACTAAGTCCGGGGGGTCTTTATATAAATTTTGGGGATCACCAAAGGAAAGCATTATTCACTCTAATTGAAAAAATTGTCCATCCCCCCAACGACAAGTGGTAGTAAGCATTTGATAGTTGAAAGCTTGATGACAAGAAAAAGTCTCGTGAAGTTGATGCCTTTTTTTGTATGTCCCTCAATGATAAGTCGAGCTTTATATCTTTCAATAGAACCATCACCCTCTTAACCTTGTAAACCCATTTGCAAGGGATCGTTTTCTGTGGGAGGAGAGGGACAATATCCCAAGTGTGATTTAATCTAGGCCTAAAATTCTTTTAACATAGCTTGCCAAGCGAGGCTGACACTGTGATAAACCGAGGTTCATGTACATATCACTACGGGAACCTTGGATGGACCCGAAGAGCATATAATCGAGGGTAAGATATTTGGGCCTTACTTCGTGAAAACCCTGGGTGGATGGACGGGGAGGAAGATGGGAGGTTTAGTTTATAAACTGGAAAACCGGGAGGTGAAGCGGGGGGGTTGGGTAGGAGAGGATGACCCAGCGGAGGTTTTGATGGGGAGGTGAAAAGGAGGTTGAGTGTGAATGGAACAAAGATCTAGGGAGTGATAACGTCCCAAATCCACCCTATTAATTAGAATGGGCATGGCGTATGCAAAATAATTTACCTAACTATGAGTCGGGATTGATCCCACAAAGAACAATATATAGGCATTGGGAAAAAAGTGGGAATTATCACCAACAATAGCTATGCCAAACATTTCAGCGTTATTTAGAGAGAAAATTATAACTAATTGTGCAAACGAAAACCCAACCTAAAAAGGAAAAAAACCCATCAATGGCCGCAAGAATGGATAAAAAAGGAAAATAAGCCAAGTAACGATCCAATGTTTTTTAAAGATTTACAAATAATGGTAAGTTTATTTTTTAATTTCCTGAAAAGATTTAAATTACCTTCTTCCGGATTAACTAGACTACCTAATTAAATATCCCTAAAGCAATTGGGACTTTAAGGCCCGGGGAAAGGGTTAACAAGTTTTCGCCATTCCAGGTCGATTTCCATTAGATGAGGGTTAACGCCTAAATTTTGTTAAATATTTTTTTCCCAATCCCGAGTTTCCCTTTCTTCCGAGTTTAAACCGAAAAAAAATGGGCGAGTCCTAGAGTTAGCGTTTCCCCTTAAGAAACATTAAAGAACAAGAAAATTTAAACAACATTAACCCCACTTTTTAGGAATAAAAATCATTCAATACATAAAAACAAGAGTTTCAATCTAAATTTTTAACAATGTAATTCCAAAAAAGGTTTTTAAGAAGAAATTAAATCCCAACCCCTTTTTTATTCAAACATAAAAAATTAAAGAAATGAGTAAAAGGTTAAGAAATTTTCAAAAAAAACTTTAAATCTTCAATTTCCCAAGTGTGGGTGTTGGAACCCCCAGCTCCCCAAGACTTGTGTTTAAAATGGCAAAGATGATAAAAAAATTTTCCCACCAAGTCTTAATTTTATAGTTGCCAAATTTTTTTTCAAGTCCAAAAAAATGACAAAATATGCCCCGTATTTCGTTTTTAGTTTTCCCTTTTTGAAAATTTGTTTTTTTTAAAAATTTTTCCCCTTTGAAAATTTGGCAAATCTTCCAATTTGGCCTTTTTTGGGATTTTAAATTTTTCACCTTTCCCCATCATTTTAAAAACACAAAAAAGTAAAAATAGAGGGAAATATTTAAATAAATTATTTTCTAAACATAGTAAAAATAAAAAGAAAAAGGGAAGCTTAGTAAAATATCAACTTATCAAACCTCCAAACTTAAACTTTTGTTTGTCCTAAAGAAATTAAAACATAAATCTCCTTCAAAATAAACCCCCTAATAGTGCACCAACATTTTTCCAAGTCAAAAAGTCTACTTTAAGAAAAAAAAACATGACTTTGTTTGGGCCCAACAATTAATTCAAAACAAAGAACCCCAAAATTTTTTTAAAAAATTTCCATTTTTTTTCCAAGTCCCTTAAAACACCAAGTTAATAAAAAGTAGCAATCAAGTCATGATACAAAAAGCTTAAAATTTTTCCCATTTTTCAAAAAATGACTTTTTTTTGTTCATTTCCCCTCAATTGGAAAAAAGGAAAAAATTTCCCAATTTAAAATTTGTCCAAAACCCCGAGAGAATCCCACCTTATAAAATGCAATTCAAAACAAAAAAAGGGGGATCAAATGGAAAGAATTAACTTCTCTCTCTCTCTCTCTCTCTCTCTCTCTCTCTCTCTCCCCCACACACACACACACACACACACACAAAGATGTTCAAAAGCACAAAAAATTTCCATAACTTGTCCTCATGATTTCTCCACTAATATAAAACACACTTGGGTTTAAAAACAATTAGGACTTAAACCTTTAAAATAGGCTTTTGGTTAAGGTAAAACATAATTTTTAAAAACTGGGCCCCCAAACCCCCCTAAGGTTTCCCAAATTTTTAATTATCAAAAATTTCCCCTTTTAAATTTTTCCACCATTTTCCCTCATTTTTCATTTCACCAACAGCCTTCTTTATTCACCCTTTTTATTATTCCTTGCTTTTTTTTTTCTTTTTTTAAAATAACAAGGAAGTTTCCAATTTTTTTTTTCTACTACTTCATTTGTTTCTTTCACCTTAAAGAGCTCCCACATCACAACTTTTTCCAACTTACCCCCAAAAAGGCTTTTAGCCCACATTTTCACTTTCAATGAAAGAAAAGGGGTACCAAAAATTTTTTCAATGAAAAAAAATTTAAATTGAACATGATTGCCCAAAAAAAAGGGTTAAAGGCTCAAAAGGGGTTAATCAAAAAAAATATGTTAGGGGAGAAAATTTAAGGCAAAAAAGATCCAAAGAAGGCCAACATCATTTTTCAAACCAAGTGTAACCTAGAATTTCGCCTTTAAAAAACATTCCGGGGAAGTTCTCACCATAAAGTCACAAAAAACCCCACCCCAATCACACATGATAATCCCAAAAGAAAAAATCCAAAACCCCAAATTTAAACAAATGAACACAAAGAAAGCCATTATAGCCTTTAAAAAGACTAATTAGTGAAAGTAAAGAGCCAAAAAAAGAGTCTAAAATTCAACAACAAAAAAAACATTACTTCAACCTTTTTTTTTTTTTTAAAAATCAAGAAACCCTATCTAATTTAATAAAATTTTAAAACAAGCCAAAATTGGTCAAGGAGCAAAAAACACATCCCAAAACCCTTTACAGGCCCAAAACAAAAAATAAAGAAGCTAGGGAATAAGAACAAATAAATAAAATCACACTAATATAAATGTCATTAAAAAAACCAAAATAAAATCAATCTACCAAATTTGTCAAAGTATGTCATTTGACACTATATAATATCAATTTAACATTTAAGCTCCCCCCCGACTAAAATGTTTCAATGTTCTCAATGCAACTATTAAAATTTAAAACAAAAGCAAGAGGGACTCCTAATTTTGCCAAGGGGAACCGGGCCCGCTTTTTCCTTAAAAACAATGTTTTCATTCCCCGATCTTGTCACGACCCCAAATTTTTTTGGGGTCAAAGGGAAAAAAAAACTAACCCTCCCCGGTGGGGGAACCCCTTTCCCAAACCACCAATTTTATACAACACGGAAAAATACTTTTATTATAAGAAATTCCCAAAAAACCGGGCTAGACCATACAAAGTTCCAAAAGTTTACAATTTGAATAGATAAAAACAAAACCGGATACGATTTTGAAGGGAAAAGAACAAAAAATCTAAGGGGAGACCCCGGGTTTCAATAGCTCACCCAAACGTCTTTTACGAATGCCCAAACCGGGGGAGACTCCCAACATCACCTGAATAACCTTTCACCCGGGGGGGAAAATGTAAAGAAAGGGAGAGCACAACACGGGTCGTAGGTATCAAGGGCCACCAAACTTTGATAACGTAAAAAAGGTTAAAAAAGCAAGAAAAAAAATATAAACCAACAAGTACAAGTCAAAATAATCCATATCCAAGGAACAAGCATCTTTTAAAGGATCTAAACCCACTTTCCAAGTCTTAGATAATCAACCAACCGACATCCGAGTATCAAAAAAAATCAAAGAACCAAGTATAAGGGAATGCAATAATGTATGTGGGATGAAAGCACGATAT
>NW_026722228.1:0-8338 GCF_029784015.1 Lycium ferocissimum | reverse complement strand
AGATAGCATCGGGAGTCGACCTCCATTTGCTCCGAGACCGTCCCTCGTTTTGGTATAGCTTTATATGTTGTACAAAAGTTATACTCATGCAGAAGTCTGCGAACACAAGGGGAGTCATGGGGTCGTTTGGCCTTGTCGCCGTTATTTTGTTGTACGTAAATGGCAGAGGCCTTGGCTCGCCTTGGTTTCGTTGTATGTATCTATATATTATGTTTGAGATGCCGAGTTACGCGTCGATTTGGTATTTCGCTTACAACTTTCAATTCTTGTTTTAAAAAAAAAAAAAAAAAATTTTGAGTCGACGTTTAAGGGTTCGCTCGACTCTGATGAGAGTCGGGTGCCCGTCACGCCCTGACGAAGGTTGGGGCGTGACATTATGTCTAATGGATATGTATACGAGTGTCTAGATCGGGCAATAGTCACGGGGCCGACGGGTTGGGTCGCACGTGTGGTACAGAGCGCTCATCCTGAGTGTCTACGACCGTGTCTAGTAGAGTCTTGTTTATCGATGTGTTGTGCACCACATCTATAAACAGAAGCTGCCAGACATTTAGGATGTTACCTTTCTTCATATCTAGATCGGCGATGGAGCCAAGCCATAGGAAATGAGATTTCTTATACTAACCCTTGATTTTAGCAGGTAAGAATGGCATCTGCAGAAAGTGATCGATGATATTGGAAGTTACAAGTACGCAGTAAGCAACGGTACGAAAGATGTATGTCGGGCAAGGTATTTGAAGTACGATTGAAATATAAAGTTGAAGATTAAAAGGGAAAGTAAACAGGAAAGTGAAACAGGTGCAGTTTGAGTTGGACATACGAGGTAAGTTCATCATTTATATACCGTTGTTAATATTGGGAGCCCCGTGTGGCTGTGATATGATATATATATATATATATATATATATATATATATATGTTGGCCCCGTGGGGCATTATTGGTATTTCCGCGCGTGTGTTTTGAGATAGTAAGAAATACATAGGAAACTCTGCCAAAATTTTCCTAGAAATAAAAATAGAATGAGATATAGGTTTGTAATATGACTTGAAAGGTCATACCAATAGTAATAATAGGATTTGACTAAGTTGCGAGTACGGCTGACCTCGAGAAATAAGTAAACTGCTGAATTGATAGTAATAGCAATTAGGAGGTCGATATCGATATGGTAAAAAGAAGAGTTTGGAAAGGGCTTGTGATACTAAGAGACGATTTAGAAAAAAGGCAAATCTTCGATAGAATGTTGTATTAAGATATCAACCGAATTGATAAGGTGGATAAATAATGACGAGTTATTAGTTAAAAAGAAGTAATAGTATGATTAAGACAAGAGTACGGTAGGAAAAGAATTGCATACGTATATGAATGTATTGATTAGACAAGCTTGTGAGATATTAAGGATAAGTTGACCGTAAAGGGTAAAAGGTTAAGTACGTTACTCCACGAAGCGTAATCAACCCATAGTAAGAATCGTGAATAAGGTTAAGAAGTGTTACACTATAGGATTGATTACGAACAGGATATAATGTGAATATAATGAGGATTGTTATGAAAATGAGTAAAGCCTAGTGTCACGACCCAGCTCCGTAGGCCGTGACTAGTGCCCGAACTGGGCACTCGTACCCTTTACAAATCATAACCCGTTCTTAGTAACTTATTAAGCTTATATTTATATAAATGTACCACGGATACATATACATAACCATATATATATAAATGTACTATACATACAATTTGGGAAGGTAAGCGTAACACAAACATAACCAACAAAGGCTACCACAACCCACGTACATGTCTACGTGCCCCCAAGAGTCATAAATCATATGACGGGACAGGCCCCGCCGTACCTAGAATGTGAGCATACACAAATATATACATAACGGAAGAGGTCAGTACCAAATGTGGCCCTGGGACAAAGGAGCACCGCAAGATAGCCGAACAGAGCCCTAAGCCGACGGCTTACCCAAACGAGTACCCGTACCGCGCGCGCATTTAAACGTGGCCCCCGAAGAAAGGGGGTCAGTACGGAATATGTACTGAGTATGTAAGGCAGGAAATACATAAACAGAGTTAAAACCGGAATAAGGGTTAAGGAAATAAACATAGAAACTGGAAAATCATAATTAACCTTTTTAACCGTTTGTCCCGCATAAACATATGTCAATAAGCCAAACCGTATCATCACACATACATTATATGCATATCACTTACCGGAAGTCATATATGAAATTCAGAAAATAAATATAATGACCAGAATGTCAGCATGCTTACTTTATAAACATAAATCATGAATGTCAAAAACATATGTCATATATGGTCCATGATAGGACCCGGCGGACGGAACGTGGTCGCCCTCTCCCGCTGGGCGCCACAACTCATCATACTTCGGAAGTTTTGTATTCTCCGAACGTCTCTCCAAATCGCATCATAATTCGAATCATATCACATCTCAGAACCATGTCATATTTCAGAACTCATCATACCTCATATCATTATATATATATATATCAGATCATATTTCAGGCGCTCATCATACTTCGGAATCTCATCATGCTTCAAATTGTGCGCACGAACATAACCGGCCCGGGACTCGGCGAAAGAGGTAACAATAATATGCACGAGCAGAATCGTAGGAATCATGTACAATGTACAAATCTCATAAATCATATGCAGCATAAACATTTACCAAAATTTAGTAAATTACTCAAAACAAACTATTATTTACAGATTAGGGTCATAGTCTAATCAAACTTCCTTTTGAATGCCTTTCGGGGACATATCAAACAAACTTTGGAAATCACAATTACAAATCGAAGTCATATGCGTAACAATCCGTATTTAAAATGCATACAAATCATAATTCTAAACTTACTAAATAAGTAGGGAATCCATGCTCGGAGATCAAGGTGAAAATAACACTAAATTTTTCTTAAAGGTCGTTAGGGAAATCATAAAGAGTCGGGGCCCCACGGAGGGTGCCGACCCCCATCCGAGCCCGACTACGAGGGTTAGGGGAGAGTTAGGCCTTATGAACTTACATATTATGTGTTGGGGCGTTCCGAGCTCGTATGAAAAAGTTACGGACGTTTGAAGTTCGGGACCTCTTTGTAGTCAAAATTTTCATAAGTCTTTGAAAACTCATTTACTTGAAAGCTTAATAACCTTACATTGAACACATTAAAGAATATATCTTTAGGATCCAACAAGTACGTATCCAAGCTCGGATTTAGGAACGGAATAACCCCGAGATGCGGGTCATAGCCTAATAGCACTAAGACATGCCAAAGGAAAGAAAGCGACGCCTTACATACCTTGTCCGCTCGCAAGCTAAGTCAAGCCTCGACTCTCGGATACGCCAAGATCTACATAACGCCAAATATATTAACATTAGCCATAAGCCTTTAGGCATTCCATTTCAAACGGACATTAAATTCTACCGAAATTTCGGCAGCACTTCCCCTGTAAATACACCAACCCCGAGATTTCAACTCGGCTAATTTCAGCAACAACCAAACCAACAACCAAGCTACAACATCAACAATCAATTCAAAAGTGTATTCTAACATTAATAGTTCTTTCTACATAACTTCAACAACATTCATAATATACTTTCTTCAACTACTTACGATCAAACTAATATCAATGTTTACACACTCGATTACTAATCCAAAACCATCCAAACAATATTCAAGAGCATTTTAAACAATTCACACAATTCTCCAAACAACTCAAACCATACTCCAACTCACCCGAATTTGTCTCCAAACCCGAAAACAACACCAAACACATTCTTATCTTCCAAATTCATGATTTATACCATTAAGCCATACACTAACAATGCAATATTCGTAAATGCAAAAATTACATAAAATTCGCATAAACTTCCAAATCATCTCTTAACCAACATAACATTATTCTAAGTCGTTAAACTTGTATTTCTCATTATAAAATCCATGACGACAACAACTAAAACGCTAACGGCGATTTGTTAATTCACAACTACACTAAGGGAACCTATTCGGCCAACACCACTTCCACTCACAAAAATTATTTTCATTCTTTTCTTCACTCTACAACCATCAAGACATGCTAATTAGAATTTATTCATCACCTTTAACACAATATACATGCACACGCCAAACCCATATATACAACCTTAACTCCAACTTAATTTCTATCATAAATTTCTTCCTTTTTATCATGCTACAACACATATGAACCATTCATAACACATGAAACAAGATTAAAACTCACCTTTCTTCTTCACTTCTTTAACTTGACCAAAGTTGGTAGATGGAGAAAACAAGCAATTCAACGCTCCAAACAACACTTCCACGTTATTGAGCACCCTTGAATTAGCAACTTTGCTTGAAGAATTAATTTTTTTGATGGCTAGAAAATTATCTTGAATTTCCAAGGGGTGGCCGAACACCCTCTTGTTCTTGCTCTTCTCCAAAGTTTCTTGAGTTTTCTTGAAAATTCTAAGTGTGGATGAGTAATTAGATGACTAAGTCATCTTTTAAGTAGCCATATATTCACCATCCATGTGGCCATGGCCCACATCCAAGGTGGCCGGCCACATGGTGCTTCTATTTTTTTTTTTTTTTTGAATTTTTCCAACTTTCCAAAAATGGCATACTTACTAAAAATGGAAATTTCCTCCAAGTGTTTCCTTAACATCTTCATGACATTAAAATCACACACACAACTTAAGCCTTTAAAGCAACCGGATGTCCCTCGGGATGGTCTTGTCCCTACTTATCGTAATTCACTCACGTTGTCCCGTTGTTCAAAATACGGGATATAACATCCTCCCCCCCTTTGGAACATTCGTCCTCGAATGTTCAACTAGTCTTATAAAATCGGATAAGTATCTCGGGGGTTTCCTCTTCTACCATGGTACACAATCTCGCTTACCGACGGTATTTCTCCTTTACTTCCTCATTAGCTTCTCAAGTCGTCTTCTTTCCATTATTATCCCGTCATAACACTTTAAGGAAGCCACATCTTTAGTACGCCACATCCTTACCTTACAACAATGTAACCAGGTCTAAGACATATCTTGGGTCAGATTCCTCCCCCTTGTCGAATCTTGTATCTTATGAACTCATCTCGGCAAGAAACATTACTTATAGCCCGAGTATCTGTATCCAATATTATAGTATCGATTGTCTCTATTCAACGGTTGTATTTCTCGTACCCACTTCCCCCCTTTTAGGGGTGTACTTATCGCTACTGGGTTATACTTGCCCTATATCCATATTCTCTAATCTTCGTCAAGCAACATCTTTGTTCCGACATTTTAATTCCCGTGCCGTTGACCCTTTTCATCTTTCCCTCTTCCATGTATTATTGTATTAACACTTCCCAAACTTAACTTGCCGTGAAAACAACATCAGCTTGCTTAAAACATTTGTACCAGTTATTTTCTTTTCAATCGAACTTCGTTATCCTGTCCGATTAGCACCTTCCGTATGCCGTCACGTTGATTGCCGGAATACGTTCACCCGCTAACCTAGTCATGCACGGAGTATCACACGCTTTCCGGTACACATATATAATTGCCAATATCTCACTTACAAAAGATCCCTCAAGCCCTACTCCAATCCACCCCAATTCCAGAACTGTGACGCCTCTTCTTTCTTTTCCTCTTGCCTAGTCCTCTCCTATTATGCGACCTCCTAAAATTTTCGTCCGCCCAATACATTCTAAATCCCTTTAGACTACTCTAGCTCCCCATTTACTTTTCTGGCTGAAATTGTAAAACTTTCAGAAACTCCCCAGGGGGTCACCCATCCTGGAATTTTCCCCACTCTAGCACGCTTAACTTCGGACCTTCGATGAAATACGAGGCTCTAGTGCCGGTATAATCGCGCCCTCTTCACCGCATGACCTTCGTCGCGTAACTTAGACTAAGACAAAGTCTTGACAGGTTTCTGAACGCCCTCGTGATACAATTACCATTTTGCCCTTCACTCGATTTTTCCTATTCACTATCACCTATGGGTAAAACCATTCTTCGTCTTAGTCTCCCGGGTTCCCAATAGCGACGGACACACCTTGACCGCCGTTATTTATACATGCTTAGTTATCGGCTTTTGAATTTCTACTTATCACCGTTTAATAACATTCACACAAAGAATGCACATACATGAAAATATCATAATAAAAGCTCATATACCTGTATCCACGTCCGGTGCCGCCCCGATCCCGCCGGCTAGTCGAGCATATATACGGTTTGAAGGACCGCTAGAACCGGTGGCTCGCCGCGGCCCGCCGATGCCGGGCAGATACCGCCCGTAGGGCGCATCGCGCGTGGAAAAGACGGACCGGCAACCGACTCCGTAAGCCGAGCCGCACCACCCGGGCCACCTCTCCGTACGGACAATCCGTATGACACGGCCCCCGACGGCCACAAGCAAAACAAGCACCGGTGGCACGGTAGCACTCTCCTCGGTATCCCCCAGCTGAGAACACCGAGGTATGGGTGGCCTCGACGGCCGGAACCTCTCGTCCCTCTCGCGACCCCGAAGCTCGGAGAGCCTCGACCGCCCTCCCGAATACCCCGTACACTGCCGGCCTCCTATCCGCGAACCGTGGGGGCGTATGTTATAACCCGTATTTTTCACCTTTGGGAATCTCGGGATTTTTGAGACAAGTTAAGGACAATGAAATGAATTGATCTTGTTTGGTTCATAAGTTGGTTATGGAAAATGTAGATGTGGAAATATCGGAAAGGACTAAGGGCAAAATTGGAATGTCGGAAAATGGTTTCATGGATTACCAACCATATGGACTAAGAAAATTGGGCTTGGAAAATTTGAAAAAAAATTGAGGCCCAAGTGTGTATGGCCGGCCAAGTAGGGCATGGCCAAGCCCACATGAATAAATCATGCATGCTTGCATGTGATTCACTAGCTTGGTGCATGGAAAATTCAAGAAGCTTGTGGAAAGAAAAATAGAAAAGAAAAAGGAGAAAAAGACATGAAGCATGTGCATGGCATGTGCCATATAAGTATATATATATATGCATAAGTGGAAGAAAAATCTAGAAAAAAAATCATCTTTTCCCACACTTAAGAAGACAAGAAAGATGAAGGACAAAACAAGGCCTTCATTCGGCCATGACCTTGGGAAAATAGGTCTTTGAAATTTTCTTCCAAAAATTGTTTTCTTGCTATATTCCTACCAATTCAAGGTCCCTCTACAACGTGGTGCAATTATTTCGGAAGATAACCCATTGGTTTTGTCGTTTGGACAAGGTAGTGGAGTGAAGAAACTTGAGGGGGAAGGTAAGAATTCACCCATTCTAATTATGCTTTGAAGGTTTGTTTGTGTTGTAGCATATGTAAATGAGTAGAACCCATTGGAATATGGAAGTTTGCATGGTGGAAGGGCATGCATGTAAGTGGCCGTGGGTATGCTTTAATGTATAGGGTGATTGTGTTGAATTTTATGTTGTATTATAATTGTGGACATTGTAGAATTTGTATTGGAAGAGAAAGATGGACTAAAATATGGTGAAGTCGAAAATTGGCCTATGGCCGTGGGTTATAAGGACAATGAATCAATGATGAGTTAATTTTGTTTAATATGTTAATTGTGTTTGTTGTGATCCTTGCAATGTAAATGGTGTTAGAGTGATGAAAGTTTGCATTGAAACGGAATGTAGGAACTTATGTCGTATTTGTATGATTTTATGACATTATGGAAGTTAAGATGTTAGAGTGTGAATTATGATGATTATTGATGAATTTGGAAGATAACAATATGTTATGAACATGTTTGTCGAAGGACGGAAGTTTGGGTAAGTTATGGTTTCGGTGGAAAGTTTGTATATTTGGTGGATAATATGAAAAATTATATGAAATGACTCTAAATGATATTGGGATGATGTTGGTGAGTAAACGAGTATGAAAATATGGATATTGAATCATAAATGCAAAGTAGTTGGGAAGTTGTCATTTTATGTCGAAGTTAAGACTATTCGTTTTAGTTTGTGATTCTTGTTATGGATTAATGTTATTGGTTTGGTTGTTGTTGGTATTTGAGCCGAGTTAAGTCCTCGGGGTGTCACATTTATAGGGGAAGTGCTGCCGAAATTTCGGTAGCCAAATAGAAACCAAAGATTGAAATGTCAAGTCTCATGAATAGTAACTGTCAATATGACCATTTGCATTTTCATGCGAAACGGATCGGAGTTTCGGCGAGCGTAACAAGCGAGAAAGGTATGTAAAGCTACCCCCTATTCTTTCCTTGGCACGCCCTAGATGTACTAGGCTTGAATTCGGACCTGGGACAACTCCACTCTTCGGAATCCGCATTCGAAAATTTTCCCTT
>NW_026722227.1:0-7785 GCF_029784015.1 Lycium ferocissimum | reverse complement strand
AAGTTGGCCAAGGCAAAAAAAACAACCCAACGCCGAAACAACAACTCCACGTTATTCACCACCCTCAAATTAGTAGGTTTGCTAGAGAAATAATTTTGGGAAGGCTTAATCTTGGTCTTGGAAAATTTGCTCCCATGGCCGAATGGTCGATGGTTGGTTTTCTCAAGTTTCTTGATTTTTTTCTAAGGAATGAAAGTGAGGAGATAAGATGACCTTTGTCATCTTTTATTTACACTTAATGGCTGAACCATGTGGCCATGGCCCACTCCAAGAGTGGCCGGCCACATGGCCCTTTTAATCTCAATAATTTCCAACTTTCAAGACTTCCACTTTTGGTCCCAAATTTTCCAAAATATTCCCATACCAATAATATCATACACACTTAGATCCTACAACACAATCGAAGGTCAAACGTCTCGACTTCATATCCCGGAATGGTCTCAATCCTAACTTTTCATAGTTAACCCGAATCGTCCCGTCGTTCAAAATACGGGATGTAACAACAAGAACGACTAAATGAAGTATAAGTCTAGGCATACATCCGGAAAGTACATAAGTTGTCCGATATAAAAGACAACAATAAAGATAACTGAAGAAGATCTTATGCCATGGATCAACTGATGGATCACCCCGAATCACCCAGATGGCAATCACAATAGTCAGCAGAGTCTCGAACTCCACTCCTACCGGGAATAGAATATGGACACGAAAAAAGTGCAACAAGTGCAGCGTGAGTACGGGGAACAATGTGTACTCAGCAGTATCGTCGACCAACCCTAACGAAAACGGAGACGAGGGTTGGCCTACAATTACTACTTCGACACTTAACCACCATTAGTTCACAATAATAATAATAATAATAATAATTTATCACAATAATAATAATAATAATAATAATATATAAAGAGTGATAATCTCAGTTCAAGCCTATGTGAAGCTTCTAATCCATAAGCACATCAGGTAACCAAATAAGTAACTAAGTCCTTGGTTTATCAAGAAATCAAATAAGCACCCAAGTCCTTAATTTGTCAATCATCCAAAGCCGAAAAAGGCAATCCAAACCACAATCAAGGCATAATAGACAATCAACTTGTTGAAACCACTATACAACAAAGGAGATAGGATGAATGACAAGATATAAAGTGCAAATACATGTAATGCCATGCAATGCAAGGCCTTTCCACCTCCCCGTATACACGCGAGGTCTATATACCACCGCTTTTAAATATCCTCGAATCACGGTTTCCACATATCATATAATAGCCCCTTAGGTCGTATAAGTCATGTCTCAGCCCCTTAGGCTCATATACCTATTAACTAGCCCATTGGCTCATAGTCAACATCACTTCATCCAGAATCGTTTCCCTTCAGACTTTTCATTAGTGCCATCAATGCATATGAGATACCATGATAAATATGAATTTGAAATGCACAGCAACAACAAGCCAATAAATATAGAAAAAGATCTCGTCTTTATTCATTATAGGTGTAAAGGCATATGTTTAGCCAATTAGGTAATAAAGCCATTATCTTAGCTTCTTTTCCACTTTTCAACTAGCATTTAGGAGTGATGAGTACCACACATAAAAAACAAGACAGACAAGCAATCAAAGAGATAGAAAATACATGCTTCATACCCCGCTCACAGACCCATAAGATCTGTTACATCCTGTGTCTTCATGCATTGGAAAGCGTTCGAGTTAAATGACATTAGTAACATAAACGAGGTTATCCCCCAAGCTTATAGGTGGCTAGAGTGATGGTACAGATGTTTTGTAAATATTAGAAGTCAAACAAATCGAAGAAAATAAGTTTCGTCGAGGTTTGAAATTTATCCGAATGAAATACGGTCCAAGCTATAATATTCCATTTTTTGGACTAGGAAATTGAACCATCCAACATGAGAAAATTTACCCGAGCCCTGAGGAATTAGTCATAGTCAAGCATGCAAATCAAGAGCTCAGTGTACAAAAGGATAAAGTCCCGAAATGATTTAAGACTTGGAAGTGGGAAGACGGTGATTGGAATCATATTTGCTGTATGTATAAAGAGTATATGCACTAGTGTTATATCACGTTATAATTGTAATGAGTATATGAAGTGTGTTAGAAGTGATAAATATTGAGTGAATTGTGACAATAAATTAATTATGTGGGTAGTTGGTTAAATGATGGAATAAAGTGGGAAAGCAAGGGATTAATTATGGTATTAATTATCATTATGTGGATAGGTGTCAATTGGGGGTATGCACGTGTAATCAATGGAAGGAACTAACTAACGACTATGCCAAGTATAAGATGGTTGGGTGGCAACCTTTTAAAATTCATCTGCAAGGTCATCTCTTATGGTAGGACCCACTTTCCACTAAGAGAACATGATTGTCATATCAATTAGAGAGAGTATGTCTTGTAAGACTAAGGATTTGGGGCAACAACAAAATTATACAACTACAAAAAATGTATTTCCATTTTGGAGAGGTTTCACGTGAGTTTCTACTTTGGGGCTGCTGCAAAAGCGTACATGTCCAATCTTATTTATTTCTATTTTGGGAAGAACATTAACGTAGCTCCCATCCTTATAGCAGCAACACAACTTTGTATTGATATAGCAGCAATGTGATTCGCAATTCTACGGGAGCATGGTATAATTTTTATCAAGAAAAACATACGGATTTTACACATTGCTTCGATCTCGTTGTCCCGTTTTGTCGTGTTGTTGAATTTGGAAATTCTTCAAAGTGGAGTAAGGTGGAAGAAAAGTAGTTCTTGACTTATAAGGGAAGAATTCTCTTATTTTTGATATATTTAAGTTTATCCCGGTCATAGTAAAATTGTAAGATGAGAACTACGAAATTAATTGTGGAAAATCGGATAAGTTATTGTTGTTGTTATTTGAGCTAATTGGAGGTATATTTTTGGGTTGTGTTGTGGCTGGAAATTGTTGGAATAACCTAAGTATATTGATGTTGTTGTCATTGATATGTATGTTGAAGGAAAGAAAAATTGAAGAAGTGTGTTGGATAATTGTATTCGGGCTTGTCGCTCGTCGTGAAATGTTTATGACTTGTTGTTACTACGTGGTATCTTGTTATTGATATATATACTTGATAGATTTTTCTGGTTGCTGTTGTTGATATATGGAATTAAAATGAGAAGAACGGGGAGATGCTGCCCATTTTGTTTTAGGATAAGTTTAATTTTCTTTATACTATTAAGAGAATCGTTGTATAATTAACGATAGTATTATTATTGTTATCATATAGATCGTGGAGCCAATACGAGTTGAGTTCTTGAGCCGTTGAGCTAAGACCAGGTATGTTAAGGCGAATCCTTTTTCCTTCCTTGGCATGTCTTGTGTAAAGATAGAGTGACGACTAATGTATAAAATCTAAAGATGACTTCCATTCTTAGTATTCTTATGATGATTAGTATTCTTGATTCCTAAAGGCTAGTTCTCCTCGTAACTGACTCATTCATGATTCCCGAAGTTCTCTAAGCGATGACGTAACTCATAATAATGTCATAAAGTTTCATGAGCCACAGATGATTCTTACTCTTGAACATCTTGGGACCACTTAAGTTACCTCTAAAGTCTATCTTATGAATTGTTAATTGTGCGTATGTTTCCAAAAGGTCTTGTGTAGTCACGATAAGTCCCAATAACATTAAATATTTGTACGAGCCTATGTTTTACTAACGAAATCTACGAAACATCCTACAAATTCTTTATATACTCATTGTTATTACAATAATCTTACCACCAGAGGAATACAAGTCAAAGTTTGAGCTTGAGTACCTTTTTGTCAATCTATTCCTGATTTAATGATAGTAGTTCTTTAAGCAATAAGTTCCTGAAACTCCTATGGTCAAGAAACAAGCGTATAAGTTCCGCGATTTTCTAGACTCTTGTAATCACCCAATGGATTCCTTATTGTCTAAAGAATAATGAACGGCTAGAGAAAAGAATAAGACGAGATGGGGAATATTATAAAGATGTGAGAATGAGATAAGTATTGCTAATCGAATATAGGCACGACCCTTTGCCAACCTTATTTAATTGTTTTTCCATTCCCTTCATATGACCCTAAACATTCCGTAAAGAACTATGAGTCACTAGAGTGAGCCGAATAACTTGTCATATAAGTCGAGAAACACCCCATCTTAAGATTGGTGACGTAACCTACTTAGTCATGTTTACACCTGTATTGTATGGTTTCACCCTTAGGAAACAAGTTATACTTAAGTAAGGAATTGTCAATAAAGCGCTCGTAGAATGATAAAACGATTTTAGTGCCTCGAATCGGATTACTCGTAATTACGGATGATAGAAAACATAGATAATAGAAAGTTATGGATCGACACCAAAGACTAAGGAAACAGATAGCTACGCTACATAGACAGACTTAGCGCACATAGATTCACTACGACTCTCATCAGTTACCATACTCATTCTTCTACATTTTCTTATGAACAAGACCTTTGGTGAATAAATTATAACCGTATAAGCTTCACAAGAATCTCTATCCTTAGAAGTGTATGTGTGATTGATATTCTCAACTCTATAAGACTACTCCATCCTACTATAGTCTATGTCATGATTCTAAGCTCTTATGTCATAGTGTAACTCCTGTTGACATTCGTGCGCAATATGATGCCCTAGCATTCAAAGAGTCTCAAGGTAATCCCATGAGTATTAGTAAGATGGCTAAAGGTTAAAGTTGTGCTGTTTGGTATTATATAAACCGAGCCGCTATATGACAAGTCGGGTACGATATGCGAGTGCAAAGTCACCTGAATGACTAGTATGATATGAGATAGATTATGCCTGCGGGGCTATTATTATGAATGGATGATTACGAGTTTTTTTCTATAGTACACATTTATCTTGCATTCATCCTACATTCATATTGCACTCATATTGCATCATAATTAAGTCCCTTACTAAAGGGTCGGGTACGGTATATATTTACATAACCGAGTCCCTTACTAATGGGTCGGGTACGATATATATTTACATAACCGAGTCCCTTACTGAAGGACCGGGTACGGTTTATATTTACATAACCGAGTCCATTACTAAAGGGCTGGGTACGGTATACAGATTATACTTGCATGATTTAAACACCGAGTTCTGGGCCAGACCGGGTATGACATGATGCATACATACATACATACATACATATATATTGTGGTGTATGAAGGCCTATGCATACATCGGTCTCTGAGAGTTTGAGTATTCGTGTACAGATGGGTTTAAAGAGCTGATGCTTTGAGATTGATTTATATGAAAGTGTGCATTGTCACTGTTCACGAGACTAACTATGGTGTTAGTAACTTCTGTCGATATATCCTTATAAGTTGTGATCTAATGATAAGTTTCCCGCCTTTGTGCATAGATTGTGTCACCGTCCCGAATATCCTTTGAACTGATGTCTATGTTATATCATTTCAGTTCTGCCTTATGTACTTAGTACATTATTCGTACGGACGTCCCTTTGCCTGGGGGCGCTGTGTTCATCCCACACTGTCCCAGATTATTTTGTAGGTAAAAGTATTCAGCTAAGATGATTGGCTATCAGCTGGGATTGGCAAACTCCATTTTCTTCTTGGAGCAGTGCCGAGTCATTATTGTTATCATATGTGTGTATGGGTATGTCGGGGCCCTGTCCCGACTCGTATGATTCAGGTGTTTACTCAAAGAGACTTTGTGGACAGTGTCTTGTGGTTAGTATATTAAGATGTCATATGTTGAGTAAAGTGACCATGTAGGCCAATATGTCAGTTTGACTTATTCAATTTTTGATTAATTAGGTATCGTTCGCAAATTTGTATGGTTTGACTGAAAGTACTTGATTATATTTCCAAAAAAATTTATATGTCCAGTTTCATTATGTGAATGCCAAAGGGTTCGCTCAGCTCTAATTAAGAGTTGGGTGCCCATTATGCCCTGATAGGATTGGGGTGTGACAAAGTGGTATCAGAGTAGTTCGTCCTATGGGTTGTTTGTAAAGTCATGTCTAGTAGAGTCTTGTTTATGGTGTGTTGTGCACCACATTTATAAATAGGAGGCTACAGGACATTTAGCGTGGTTACACTTTTTTTTCATATCTTAGGATCGTGCGATAGAGCTTAGAGATAGGAAATGATATCCTTTATATACTAATCTTTGATTTCAGCAGGAGAGCGGTGTCAACAAGAGAAGGTAAATAATGATACTGGGAGTTACGGAGGTAGGATATTTCATTGAGGTTACGTTATCAGAATTTGTATATACAGAATGGCGAACTGGTCATCATCAAGGCAAGTTATTGTAAGTATAGCAAGAAAATAGATTGAATGTATTTATATTGCTGATAAGTTCAGTTATAAGGTGTGTGAACGTATGAAGAGTCAAGGAATCAAAGAAAAAGACAAGTAACGGTAAGCAAGCTATATGTCAGATATGGTGTGAATGTTGCAGGTATGATTGAAACCTGCGGTTAAAGATTGAAAGGAAAAGTAAACAGGAAAGTATAACAGGTACAGTTTGAGTTGGACATACGAGGTAAGTTCATCATTTTTATACTGTTGCTAATTTTGGAAGCCCTGTGTGGCTATGTTATGATATATATATGTTGGCCCTGTGAGGCATTGTTGGTATTTCCTGCGTGCGGGTTTTGGGATAGTAAGAAATACAGAGGAAACTCTGCCAAAATATTCCTAGAAATAAAAAGAGAATGAGATATATGTTCGTATTATGTCTTGAAAGGTCATGTCAACAGTAATGATGAGATTTGACTAGGTTGTGAGTATGGCTAATTTCGAGAAATAAGTTAACTATTGAATTGATGGTAATAGTAATTATCAGGTCGATATGGTAAAAAGAAATGCTACAATAATTTGGAAGGGCTTGTGATACTAAGAGATGATTTAAAAAAGGCTGGCAAATTATAATAGAGTGTTATATTAAGGTATCGACTGAATTGACAAGCAGGAAATGTTATAGATAGTGCATGTTACTGTTATATCCCGTATTTTGTACATTGGGACAATCCGGTTTAACTATGGTAAGTTAGGGACAAAACCATTCCGGGATGCAAAGTCGAGACTTTTGACCTTTGATTTTGTTTTGAGATATAACTTGTGCATGAATTTGTTGGCATGGAACATTTAGGAAAATTTGGGACCAAAAGTGATATAATTGGAAGTTGCAAATCATGCAATTTTTAGCCATGTTGGCCGTGTGGTGTGGAGGTGGCTCCCACCCATTTTCAGGTCCACCTAATTGCTCCAACACATGTGTGTGGGCCATGGACACATGTATAAGTCTTACTAGTATGCAAAAGATGACTACTAATTCATTCTTCATCATCCAACACTTAGAAAAAAAAAAACAAGAAGTTGAAGAGCAAAGAGAGGCTCTCGGCCAAGACAAGGGAAAACCAAGTCCAATTCTAGTCATCCCAAAAATATTTCGTTGATGCAAATCCACTAATTTGAGGTCCCTAAGTAACGTGGATGTGTTATTCGGGTCATCCAACCATCCGTTTTCATCCTTGCAAACCCTAGCCTATTTGTGAAGTTGAAGAAGAAAGGTAAGAATTAATCATGTTTTATGTGTTATAAAGGTTGTATGAATGTTGTAGTATGTTAAAATGGGATGAAAATCATTTAAATATAGTAGGTGGGAGTTGAGGCCGCGTGTACGAGGTTTGGGTCGTGTAAGTGTGTGTGTTGTGTTGTTGATGAATCAATTTTATGTAGCATGTTTAGTTGTATGGTGTGAAGAAAAGAATGATAATCATCA
>NW_026722226.1:0-7946 GCF_029784015.1 Lycium ferocissimum | reverse complement strand
CCTATGAAAATTTAAGTCATTATTCGTCATAAAGTCATTTGCGCGTCGAGCAGTGTTGTAACTCAATGAAATAGTTAGAACGACATCTTATAGTAGTTGACGCTAATAGTCAAAAGATTTCTTTAAACATCGCACAAATATATCAAATAAAGCAACATAGGGGGATCTCGAAATTCGTGGCCCACCTCGGCCAAGTTGAGGCGGCGTACCCAAGTTATGGTCATTAGGCCTTATAGGGTCATGAACGAAAGATTCAAGGCCATCCAATTCCGTTGGGGCAAATATTAGATGTCTAAACAATTGTTTCAACAAAATATGAAGTTCTTAATTCAATTCTATTGAACGAAAAAGGGCCAAATTCAAGCTCGATTTCTAGAAGTAGAGTCATCCCCAAAGCTCGTATCTTGGCCTAACATACTTAGGACATGCCAAAAGGAAAGGTAGGCTTTACATACCTTACGGACGACTTGCGCTCGCTTAAACTCAAATCCCGTTTCGTCGAAATGCAAATGGTCACCTTTACCAATTACTATTCATAAGACTTAAAATTCCAATCTTGAATTAATACTTGTCTACCGAGATTCGAAAGGCACCTCCTATAAATATGACACCCCGAGAATTAAACTCGGCTCAAAACAATCAACAACAATACCAACAACATAATAACAATATCAATAATCAATCTCAAATGCACTCTAACATTAATAACTCTTTCTCACATACTCCAACATTTCATTATTTTCAATTCGACCGCTTGCATTCAAATCAACGTAACCATCCATACGTTCAATTACTAATCCGAACCCATTTAGACAGTATTCGAGAATGCTTTAAACGATTCATACGATATTTTAAACAACCCAAACAAAGCTCCAACTTACCCGAAATCACTTCCAAACCCGAGAACAACACTAACACATTTTCTTCTTCCAATTTAATCAACGACACCAACAATCCGCACATTTAATAACATTATTACCATAAATATAAGGAGGCATATTTTTATTCACATTGGCTAGCCAAACAGCCCGCACAACTACAACTCTAATCTTGAACCATTGAACCTTTTCCCTACGTCATAGAATTCATAACGACGACAACCAAAATACTAAATAACATAACTTCATTTCTTGCATACAAACAGCCCCTACTTTCGGCCACACCTCAACCTACAACATTCCATGAGCTTCATTCATTTTCTATACATCACAACAACACAAAAACATGCTAAATTCAACTACTCTCCAATCCTGGGCACAACACACACATAGGCACGGCTACACTGCACATAAACGGCCACACTTCAACTTCTATATTTCCATACTTTTCATTCATTTCTATGCTTCACAACATACGCAAACGTCTATGAAATATGTAAGGAAAATCAAAACTCACCTTCTCCCATTCACTTTTTGCTCTCTGGCTAGGATTCCATATTGCCATAACGAATGGTTTTCTTGTTTCAACAATTACTCCACGTCGACGAGGACCTTCTACTTGGTAAGAAAGCATGAAGAAAATAAATCTTCCATGGTCACTTCATGGGGCTGGTTAAGCCGACCCTACCGTTCCTTCATCTCTTTTTCTCTTCTTCATATTTCTTGAGACTTAGGAGAAGTAAATGGTGAAGATGATTAATTATCATCTTTTAGCCACCATATATATTTACAACATGTGGCCATGGCCCACTAGCCATGTGGCCGGCCACCTCTCTTCTTTTTCTTTTTTTTTTGAATTTTTCAACTCTCCAAAAATAGAAGACTTTCCAAAAAAATGGAATTAACCCCAAATGCTTCCTTAGGTTTCCGTCCAATGAGTTTCTATAGCAACTTATGCATTGAGACAAAATCAACAAAACCGGGGAAATTAAAAGTCTTGTCCATAACTCGTCGCAACCACTTAAAATTTTTCCAACGTACAAAGTACGGGGTATAACAACAAGACCAAGAATTGATCATCAAAAAAATTATTTCTTCAAGAAAACTTACTAATTGAAGGGTGCTTAGTAACGTGGAAGTGTTGTTAGGAGCGATAGATTACTCGGTTTCATCCTTGGCCAACTTTAGACAAGTTGAGAAGTTGAAGAAGAAAGGTGAGTTCTAATCTTGTTTTATGTGTTATGAATGGTTTATATGTGTTGTAGTATGCTAAAATGAAAGAAGTTCATGATAGAAATTATGTTGAGGCCGTGTAGATGGTGTTGGCCGTGTGTGTGTGTGTTGTGTTAGAAGCCATGAATTAATTCTAACTAGTATGTTTTGATTGTTGTAGTGTGAAGAAAAGAATGAAAAACATCTATATGTGTGTGTTTGGTGTTGGCCGAATGGTCCTCCTTTGTGTAGTTGAGAATGAACAAATTGTCGTTAGCATTTTAGTTGTCGTCGTTATGGATTTTGTGATGAAAAATGCAAGTTTAATGACTCAAAGTGATGTTGTGTTGGTTATGGGTTGATTTGGAAGTTAATGTGGATTTTATGTAATTTTTGTAGTTATGGAAGTGACATTGTTAATGTGTGGATTTATTGGTGTAATTCATGAATTTGGGAGAAAATGATGTGGATTATGTTGTTCTCGGGTTTGGGGAGGAATTCAGGTGAATTGGAGTGTTGTTATATCCCGTATTTTCGCGTGTTCGGGAAAATTGGAAATAATTTTGGTTTGTAAGAAATAAGGTAATGATTGATTTTATGTAGCACATGAGTTGTTTATGGAAAAAAAAAATTAATGTGGAAGTGTCGAGGAAGGCTAAGGGCAAAATGGGAATTTTGGAGATTAGTTTCGGGAATTCTAAAATGTGCCCAATAAGTCATTGGGCTAAAAAAAAATGATGAAAATTCTAGGCCCAAATGCATGGGGTGGCCGGCCACATGGCCAAGCCCACCAAAGAAAATTTAATATTTTCCATGTGCTAAATTACTTATAAAGGGATCACTAATCCCTTAGAAGATTCATGAAACAAGAAGAGAAAAACAAAACACAAAGAAGAGAAAAAATCAAGGGCCTATTCGGCCAACAAGAAAAGAAAAGAATTTTTTTTTCTAGCCTTCAACTTTGATCTTAAAATCTTCTTCTTCTTGAATTCTTAATGAGTTGGGGATGCTCTTCGACGTGGTACAATTAGTTTAGCGAGAAAACCACGTTTGCGGCAAGTGGAAGGTTGGAGAAAAGGTAAGAATTTTATGTTTTTATGATGTTATGAAGGTTTGTTTGTGTTGTAGTATATAGCAATGAGTAGAAACTATGGAAATATGAAAGTTTGCAAGATGGGTGTATATATATATATAGGTGGCCGTATATGTGTATATTGTTGTATACATATGATGAGTTGAATTTTATGTTATGTTCTAGTGGTAGTGGTGATGGACTTTATATTGAAAAATGAAAGTTGAATGAATTTAGTTGAGGTTGGTAATGTGGTGTTGGCCGTGTGGTACTCTATGAGGGAATGGGAATGAATTAATTTTGTTTAATATGTTAGTTGTGTTGTTGTGATCCTTATAGTGTAAAGGAAGGAAAAATGGTTTAGGTTGGCATTGAAATGGAATGTAGAAGATATGACATATTAGTATGATTTTATGATATTATGGAAACGAAGTGGTTAAGGTGCAAATATGATTATTGCTATTGATGAAATGGAATATGGAAATATGTTATGAATATGTATGTTGAAGATTAGAAGTTTTGGATGAATTATGGTCTTGGTGGAGAATTTGTATATTTTGTGAGTATTTTGTAAAATGATATGAAATGATTTCGGATTGTGTTGGAGTGATCTTGATTAGTAAATGAATATGAGAATAATGATATTGATTTGAAAGTGTGAAGTTGGATTGGAAGTTGATGTGTTATGTAAAAGGTAGACAATATATGTTAAAATGCGTTTCAATTAAATTGTTGATGTTATTGGTATTGTTGTTGGTTTGGTTGTTGATATTTGGGCCGAGTTGAATCTCGGGGATGTTGTGTGTATAGGGGAGATGCTGCCCAAATTTCCGTAGACAAACATTGATTGAGATTGAATTCTTAAAGCTTTATGATTAATATTTGGTAAATGTGACCAATTATAGATTTTGGACGAAACGGGATTTGAATTTGGAGAAGCGTAAGGAGCGAATAAGGTATGTAAGGCTTATCTCTTCTTTCTTTGGCATGTCTTAGATGTAATAGGCTTGAATACGTGTCTCGGGGACCACTCTAATTCTAGAAATCCGAGCTTGAATTTGACTACTATTCATTCAGTAGAATTGAATCAAATGCTTATGAATAGTTGAAAGAATTGTTTGAACACCTAGAACTTGCATGAATAGGATCCGATTACCCTAAAACTCTCATAAGTAATGTCATGAAACGTATTATACGCAAATTGTGTACGCCGCCTCATTTGACCCGAGGGGGGCCCCTAGTTTCCGAGATTTCTCCACGTTGGCTTAATTGACTTATTTTAAGCGATATGCAAGTACGATTTTTGACTAAGTTTCGACTATTAAAAAGTGATCGTTTTGACTATTCCATTGAGTCCTATGATATACTTTGCCATGTACTAACGATCCCAAAGGTTTTGTCCTTGATATAATTCGTCGCAACTCTGAAAGGTACGATCTATGGCTATTGTCTGATTTCTTTTAAATGATCTATCACCTGAATTGTTCTTTCGAGTCTTGGCAAACAGTGTATGTTTTATATTGCATATGGTTTTCTCACTACTCTGCTCGTGCGAACTGTTATGACATCTTTCACTGCGTCCCGGGCCAGGGCATGTATTCGTGCAATTCTACTGCATCATTCACCGCGTCCCTCACTAGAGGGCCGGGGCATGTTATATATATATATATACATATATACATATGATGATGATGATGTGATGACGGGGAGGTGGCCAGGATGGCATATGATGATTCCCTTCACCGTGTCCCTCACTAGAGGGCCGGGGCATGTTGCATGTGCATATATATGATGATTTTACTTACCGCGTCCCTCATTAGAGGGCCCGGGCATGTTATGTAAGCATATGTTCATGATGATTTCTTTAATTATGATACTCAGTCCATTAATGATTTTGAAAAACATGATTTACGTTCAAGGTAAGTTTTATGAGATCCGGTTACTGTACTACTTTTCTGTTCCCTTTATTTTCGCATGATTCAGTTATTGTATTTACTGCTTTACATACTCAGTACATATTTCGTACTGACCCCCTCTTCTTCGGGGGCTGCGTTTCATGCCGCGCAGGTACAGATACCCGTTTGAGTGAGCCGCCAGTTTAGGGTCCCTGTTCAGCTATCTTGAAGAGCTCCCTTGTCCGGAGTCCAGATTTTGGTACAGTCTTTTGTTACATTCGTGTATATATTTATTCAGGGGTACGACGGGGCCCTGTCCTGTCATATGATTTTGTTACTCTGTGTAGAGGTCTGTAGACACGTATGTGGGTTATGGCTCTATCTGTACAGTATGTGTATGTGTTATATGTTTGGGCGACTTACCCACCGCGGCAGCGTTGTCGGCTCGCCTATATATGTGTATATGGATATGTTGGCCCTGTGTGGCCTTTGTTGGTATTTTCTGTGTGCAGGTTAATTTTTGGTTAGTAAGAAAAACAGAGGAAACTCTGCCTAAATTTTTCTAAATATTTGAGTTACTATCTTTGGCTTTTGGTACGTACGGGTGCCCAGTTCGGGCGCTAGTCACGACCTACGGGGTTAGGTCGTGACAAAAGTGGTATCAGAGTGGTTAGTCCTCGGAGTGTCTACAGGCCGTGTCTAGTAGAGTCCTATTTATCGGTGTGTTGTGCACCACATCTATAAACAGGAGGCTACAGAACATTTAGGATGTTACCTTTCCTTCTGATCTTAGATCGTGCGATAGAGCGGTATTATCAGGATGACTCCCTCCTAACGAACTGTTATGTTTTCAGCGATGCCTCCGAGAAAGGCGACGGCTGCCCAGAAGGGCAAGTCTGCTACTGCAGGAGAGACTAGTCGGGGCCAGAGAGTGACCAGGGCCCATGTTCAGCCCGAGCCGGATATTGTGCCCCGGTCGGCGAGTTCTGCCACCCCATCACCGTCAGAGGGGCATAGAGCATGCCGGTCTTTGCCGGACGAGAGGGGGCCCCACGCCCGCCACGAGATTCAGTGCGGGAGCCTCCGGCTCCTCGGCCGGGGGCGGAGGATAGAGCTATGAGGGATGCGGTTCGGTGCCCCTACCGGGTTGGTAGCGGGGCGGTGCGGCGATACGGGGTAGGGGATGACGGGAGGATAGGCACGGCAGGTGAGAGGGCTCGTTACTTCTTGACCTGTAATCCGCCGGAGTTCTTCGGGTCAAAGCCCGAGGAGGACCCTCAGGAGTTTATTAGAGAGATGCGGCGTACGCTGCTGTCACACCCCGGTCTTACTAGGGTGTGATGGGCACCCGACCCCATATTCGGAGCCGAGCGAACCCGCTAACTCTTGTTACACATATAAACTTATGAGTCCGATAGAAGTGAATACATAGAATTTTTTTTTTTTTTTCATAAGCAAAATCTAACATCATATAAGCCTCGTAACACGAGACGTAATAACATGTCGGCTGTTGGAGCCGCTTATGAGCGACAACCCAATACCCACGACTGCGTACGCAAAGTCTCTAACTTTGAACAAGTCATCATGGCACATATGCTCGACTCGGCGGCACTCCGGGGCAAGTGGAGCCTACCAACCCCGTCCGGACATCTTCTGCTAGCTTCGGCTAAATCAGGTTCACCTCGCGCGGCATGAAACGCAGCCCCCGAAGAAGAGGGTCGACGAGCAATGTGCGAGTATGTAAGACATGGATGGTAACATAGAAAGAGACATAATCATGTGCGATACGGTATGGAAATGTAGAGCATGTCACAGTACATGTGAGACATATCACGTATGAGGGAGTAAGGCGCGCCCACACATAGGGCATATCATGTGTGAAGAGCAGCGCTTTGTACATAGGAATCATATCATGTAAAGCTGTATCTTGTGCATATGAGTGCCCACGGGGCGGATGCCATGCATGCTTAGTGCTGCGGAACGTGCAACCCGATCCACATACATTCTTTGGAACGTGCGGCCGATCCATATACATTGCGCGGAACGTGCGACCCGATCCATATACTTTGTACTTCACTTTCTTTGAAAACACTTTTATTTCATATATATAGAAAATAGAACATGTCTTATTGCGAGGCGTCGGCTCCGATCCATTTAACCACGTATCCCGCGTCCGGGCATCCCGCGTCCGGGACGGTATCATATCATTCTCCAACTGATCAGGTGGTTGTGCGTCTATAGCGCCTGGCCCTTTTTCCCATCTTCCCCATATACATATACATATACATATACTTATACATATATCATGTCATAGCGACGCGCCGAGAGCCCAAGGAAAATCATGTAACTATCGGAGTGACATAAGGTCGGAAACCTCCGATTGTATTATGAAATAATCATGGGCGCTTTATCTCACCCTGAAAGAACTAGTAATAGGGCGAGACTATCAATGGAGAGTGACATCATGAGAAATCATAGGACAGGAGCATAAGACATCATTTCGTTTACCTTAAAACCTTTGAAAGTAGTCATTATTCAAAAATAACTTAACATTTCATATCGTCATATTCGTAGTAAGGACATATCCTCGACATATTCATCATATACTTCTTCTCATATACGGCCTCATCATTATCATCAAAGAACCGTAGTCGTCGTTTTTGTCATTAAGACTTTCAATATTGTAAAACTTGGTTTTTCAAGAAAAAGGGATATTTTGGAAAACACTTGTAAACTTTTAGGAAGGAAAATCATACCTTGGGGTCAAGGGTTTAGTCAACACAGCTATTGTTTGGTAGTCGGAATGATAACCATGAACTTCCATCAGCTATAGTACGGAATCAAGCCTAATGGGACAATAAGAGGTAATTCGGGAATAGTGGGCCTACC
>NW_026722225.1:0-7709 GCF_029784015.1 Lycium ferocissimum | reverse complement strand
AACAACAACAACAATATCAACATCAATAACATCATTTCCAACACCAAAGTATTCCATAAACAGTCCACACATTGTTTTCCAGCTTCCATAACTAACCAACTTACTATACAATTATTTAACCATTCTATTCGCGAATAAAACCTATTAACGTAATTAGAAGGAGATTCATAACTTATTCCCGTTGAAATAGCAATATCTCCAATACCCACTTTGAATACACACTAGAATCCACCACACAACAATACTGGAATCACGACCACAAGCTATCCGAACCTAAACTAATACTCCGTCGCTTAAAAATCACTCAATTTTATGATAGGCTTGCCTCCCTCATCTGTTTTCTGGGTTTTCTGGAAAAATCTGAGCAGAATCTGGTGAAAAAAGGGGTTTTTACCCTTTATATGTGGGTCAAATTCGGGCTTTTTCGGTTCATCGTAGCAAAATACCATCGTAGCAAATTCCGTAGTACGCGTTTCTGCTTTGTCAGCTGAACTGGTAACGTCTATAACTTTCTACTCCGATGTCCTATCGACAAGAGGTTTATTGTGTTCGAAACTAGACTCGACGAACTTCATTTTAGGCTTTTGAAACACCTAAAAACTCCTAATATACTAGGAGATATACCCCTCCAAATTTGACTAAAAATCTGCCCAAAATTCTACCAACTTTTTTTTCCAAATTTTTCGACAAATTTATTTTCTTCTCGATTTGCTTGGTCCCTGAACCTCTAGACATTTTCTTGACTCTTGTTAAGCGTATTCATTAACCTTATAAGGGTTCCATAACCTCTCCGAGCTTACTTTAGTTTACTTACGACGCAAACGACGCGAAATTTTTTTGAGGTGTAACATTTTATACCAATTGAAATCATCTAAAATAAATACTTTTCTAAAATCCACAAATGGCTCAATTGACATCACTTTGTCGACATCTCGACAAACATACCACAGACACCGTTAAGTTCTAAGAAGTAAATCGAACATTATGAGTCGCACAGGCCCGACATACCCATAATCATACATATCTATACATGACTTAGCACAACCTGCAATGAGGTGGAACTTGCCAATCCCACCGACGTCAAGCATCCTAGCTATACACTTAACTCCGGCCAAACAACCTGCGCTCGGCGGCATGAACGCAACCCCTCAGAAAGGACGCCGATTACGGACAATGTACCGAGTATGTAAGGTGGTAACAAATCATAATCATAATTTGTCTTAAGAGAGAAGAAATCACAATCTAATAATACCTATGCACCTTCACTGAAGACATATAAATGTGCAAACGAAGTCTCAAAACAATCTTTAAGTAAATTATGCAATCCAACACATATGCCGCTTCCGACATGTGAATAGAATGGTCCCTTCGAACAACCGCTTCCGGCTAGTATCGCAATAGTCCCTTCCGGCCTAATAATGATGGCCTCTTCGGCACCGGGCAAATACCGCTTTCCGCTTAATAATGATGGTTCCTTTGGCAGCCGCTTCCGCTTAATATCACCATCATATCAACACAAACTCAATCCACAAATATCAATTTCCAATTCATATCATAAGTCACTAATCAATTCATCACAATCCATTATTAGCCTTAGTCTTTCATAAGAAGTTATCAAATTTGTATCTCACTAGACTCTTAGAGGACATACTTCTAGGTTTGAGGGTAGAATTGTTATGAAATTCTTACTACTTATATTCTACTCAACTTCATCTTATTGCCCTACCTGAGAATAAATGATCATATCAATACAAAGGGATGATACTATGGAATGTAAACATAAATCGTAAAATGAAATGAAGTAATAAAATCTCGCACCCCCTTCGCAGTGGTTTTGAAAAAAAACTTATGTTTTGGTATAAAAAACTATTTCTAGAAATCATTAGTAAAACCATATACACAACTCAACTTGAACCTTATGGGTATTCCCTTTGGAACTGAATAGGAGTACAATATCAATAAGCCATCACAAGAAACATTTAGACCTTACTTGTCTAAGAATGGAATCATATGGAGTACATATAGAATGAACAGCAACAAGAATCATGCCAAAGAAAGAAAGGTTTGCCTTACATAACTTGTCACTTACGTGATTAGCTTAACTTATGCTTCCAAACACTGGCCAATCTACAATCAAGGTAAAGGAAACCGTAGACAACTTGAACAAGGTTCATATATTTCTCTAAGCTCGTAATTAACTTCCGTAAATTCGGGCAGCATTTTCCCTGTAATCTTCGCTTCCCTTTAATTCCAATTCAATTTAACAACACAATCAGCAACCAACAACAACAAGAACCATCTCATATAAGCCTTTTTAAACTCAAAGCATCAACTCCCAAAGATATATACCAAAACAGCCCGGTATATGCTTTGTATACGATATCTTCATATACTCTATTCTCCCAAATTCAAGAACAAAAATTTATCGGCAACATCAACAACAATATCAACAATCATTTTATATCAATTTCAAACTAATTCTGTCCATTTAATCAACCAAAACAGCCCCCAAGTCATTTGATATCCAAAAATTATAACCGAACTTTCAACGTCATTTTCTCTATTCTAACCCATCAAATCTATCAATGATCATGGCAAGAATATCATTAACATCTTAAACATACCTTATATGAGCAGCCACCACAAAATCAACATCCCCCAAGTTCAACTTTTAGCTTAAAACGACGGCAACAACTTGTTCTATACTTTACCCCTCACGAGCCTCGGGATTTGGGACCTCAAACTTGCTCGATTCTCCACTTTCTTTCTCTAACTCTCCTCTCTCTCTCTTTAAAAGTTTCTGGATCTTTTGGCATGAAAATTAGGCAGGTAAGGGTGAAAATTGTCCTTAAATAGCAAGGGAAGTGGGCCTGACCCGACTTGGAGTCGGGTTGGGCCGAGCCCACTGCCCAGCTTGACCTTCCTTTCTTAAAATGTCCATAACTTTTTATTCCTATGTTGTGTGAAGGCCCACGACCTATGGTTGGAAAGCTAATTCAATTATCTACAACTTTCATATTTAAAGTTTTCAAAAATTCCCAAATAATGATTGGGTTATGTCCTCCCGAAATTAGATCACCCGAAAACGTAACTTAAAAACATCTTTTTGGAGGGCTTACACTTGGATTTGGCTCAAAGGTCCTTCTTGAGTTGTGCTTAACTTCACATATATTGTCCATATAACTTTTCATATGTCCTTTATAAAAATCCCATCATGTGGGCCCCACCTCAACTTACGGTTACGAGGGCTATATATCTTTTAACGTATCATTCCAATCATATTGTACGAATTTCAAATATCATACTCACGCTATCCTCATGCTAATACAGTAGAATTTCATCCTTTATACTTGTAATATTTGCTCCTACTTGAGCTCACATTAAGCCGTCTGCAGTCTTAGTAACGCGAAAGTTTCTGGGGTGTAACAGGTATATTTATATACCATGATGGTATCATGGAAGACTAAGAGAAGGTCTGGAGCATTTTCCATGATACTATCTCAGTTTATTTATATTCCATGATGGTATCATAGAGGACTAAGAGAAGGACTCAAGCATCTTCCATGATACCATCTCAGTATATTTATATACCATGTTGGTATCATAACTGGGGGGCATCTCGGGTAAATATTTTTGATTTTTTCTAGGGGTACAAAAGTAATGGGGGTATGGGCAGGTAATTATTTTGGTTTGAGGGGGCATCCGCGATCCCGCCTCAGCGGATACTCGTCCGCTGGGGCAGACTTCATTAATTGACTCAGCCTTTCTCTCTTGTGGGTCAAGTCTCGCTTGGCAGATCCGCAGGGGCGAACCTTCTCCCGCCGGGGCGAGACATCAAAAACCAGAAAGTTCTGGTTTCAGGAAGTTTCAACCCAAAATCCCGACATCCATCTGAGACCTCCCGAATATAAACCAAATATGCAAAACTAAGTAAAAACATGCTACGAACCTTCCGTGACCTCGAAATTTCCAATGGAGGTCACCTTGACTTTTTCAACCCCCAAAAAACTAAAATAAAGTTTCCAACCAAGTACCCAAAACGCCCGCGAAAGCCTCGGGAATTGAACCAACCACCGCACCAAGTCATAAACGACCATCCGGACCTCACAAAATTAATAAAATTCCAAAAAAGATCTGGTCACCCAAAAGTCAACTATTGGTCAAATGCTTTTATTTAAAGGTTCTAATTCTTTCAACTTTCACTAGAAATGCCCGAATACCTTGAAAACTCGATCGACGAGGGTAATATGGTCAAAACATGTATAACAACTGAACAAATTGTTACATAGATAACAACTAATCAACCATTCGTCCTTGAATGGACAAGGAATGAAACGAAGGAAAGGTACCTGACTGAGTGAAGAGCTAGGGATATCTACTACACATATCAGCCTCGGTCTCCCAAGTAGCCTTTTCAACTGGACAGTGCCTTCCAGTGAACCTTCACCGAAGCTATTTCCTTTGACCTCAACTTTCAAACCTCCCTATGCAAGATGGCTATTGGCTCCACCTCAAAAAATAAATTCTGATCAAATAGAATCGAATCCCACTGAATGATATAAGACCCGTCTGAATGGTATTTCTTCAGCATGGAAAAATGAAACACCAGGTGAACAACCGACAAACCCGGAGGTAATGCCTACTCATAAGCTACCTCTCCCACATGACGAAGGAGTTCAAATAGGCCAACAAACCTAGGGCTAAGCATGCCCTTTTTCCCAAATCTCATCACACCCTTCATGGGCGAAACCTTTAGCAGAACCTGCTCCCAACTGTGAACTCTAGATCTCGGACCTTCCGGTCCGCATACTCCTTCTGCCTACTTTGAGAAGCTACAAGCTTTTCTTAATTCAACTTCGCTTTATCCAACGACTCCTTCAAAAGATCGGTACCCCAAGGTCTTACCTCAAAAACATCAAACCAGCTAATCGGAGATCGACATCTCCTCCCATATAAAGCCTTGAAAGGAGCAATGTCGATACTCGAATGATGGCTGTTGTTGTACGCAAAATCTGCCAAGGATAAGAACTGGTCCCAATGACCACCTAATCATAAGCTCGGAGCATATCCTCTAAAACCTGAATCATTCACTCAGATTGACCATCTCTCTGAGGATGAATAGCAATACCAAGGTCCAACTGGGTCCCCATCTCGGGCTACAAAGTCCACCAGTAATGGGACGTGAACTGAGTGCCTTTGTCAGAGATAAAGGAAATGGGCACAACATGCAATCGAATAATATCTTGGATGTAGATCTTAGCAAACTTCTCTACATTGTAGGTCATCTGAAGTGGAATGAAGTGCGCAGACTTAGTCAACATATCATCAATAACCCAAATCAAATCGAACTTGCCTAAGGTCTTAGGAAGACCTACAACAAAATCCATGGCTATCCTCTCCCACTTTCACTCTGGAGTGGGCATCCTCTGAAGCATATCCCCCAAGTCTCTAGTGCTCATACTTAACCTGCTCGCAATTCAAACACAAAGAAATGAGCCTAACAATATCACGCTTCATCCTTCCCCACCAATAGTGCTGTTTCAAATCACGATACATCATGTTAGCACCATAGTGAATAGAATATCTAGAACTATGGGCCTCCTCTAAAATCAACATGATCAAGCCACCCGAGAACGCAAACACGCCCCTTAATCCTCAAAACCCCCTCACTATCAATAATTGCTTCCTTAGCCTCTCCACTCAACACTTTATTAGGAATCTTGCACAATTTAGCATCTCCGAATTACTTTAATTTTCCTTAATTTGATCCAAAAGCGATGACCTCACCTTAATACAAGCCAAAACTCTGCCTGAATCTGAAATAACAAGTCTCTTCTCAGGTACCAATCGAGCATAACTACCCATACTCACTGCCTTACGGCTCAAATTATTCATCACCACATTAGCCTTGCCCGATATATACAAAATGGTCAAATCATAATACTTGAGCAACTCCATCCATTCGCGCTGTCTGGAGTTCAAATCCCTCTGGTTGAGCACATGCTGAAGACTACGATAATCGGTTGAAAACCTCACAATGAACCCCATGCAAGTAATGCCTCCAAACCTACAAAGCAAACACCACCACTGCTAACTCTAAGTCATGGGTGGGGTAGTTCTTCTCAGGAACCTTCAATTGCCTTGAAGCATAGGCAATAACCTTAATATCCTGTATCAAAACATAATTGAAACCTATGCGTAAAGCATCACAATACATGGTGAAATCCATCCCCTCAACTGGTAGAGATAGAATAGGAGCCGAAGTCCACAAAGTCTTGAGATTTTGAAAGATCTCTTCACAATCATCAGACCATTGAAAGGGCACATTATTTTGAGTCACATGAGTTAAATAGAAAGTGTTCGAAGAAAAACCCTTCATGAACCGACGATAACAACTGGCGAGACCCGTAAAACTCCAGTTTTCGGTCATTAAAGTAGGCCTAGCCCAATCTCAGACTGCCTCAATTGTTACACTTCAAAAAATTTCATGTTGTTGTGCGGTGAATAAACTAACGCAAGTTAAGGTGTATATGATACCCTACAAGTAAGAAGGGATGCTTAATGATTCTAATTAAGATTGCAAAGACATTTGAGGTGAGAGAAGAAAGCTCGTTGGAGAAAGTTAAGATGGAAAGTGCCTTACTCCATGTACAAATGTACCAGCAGGTATTCCTGAAATTTAGGGGGTTAGAAGTTGAACGAATCAAATCGACGGAATTTGAACCGAATCAAAAAAACCTGCAGACACCAGACAATGTCGACGGGTCATCGACATGTAGATGGACCGTCAAAACGCCTCATCAATAGGTTCCTGCAAGCTGAAATTTGCATGCGCAATTCGACGGGCAAGTCGACGGATCGTCAACACGTTGACGGGACCGTCGACCCGGCCGTCGAATCGCCTTTCTGGAATATTCCAGTCCAGCTCTAAATATTCGGCCTTTGGTCATAATTTTCAGATTTCACCTCTCTACAAGTCCTGAAAATTTTAGAATACTCTCCATATCATATTATCATAAATCCAAGAGGAATTGAAGTGTAAGCACCAAGAAATTATGAAAATCAAGTGCAAGGATGTTCACTGGGGCTTGTGGAAGCCAAGAATCTCTTTGGATTGAAGCTAGGGTTTTTCCCAAGTGAAGTGTTTTCATCCAAGGACCATTCCCACATCATCAAAGGTAAGTCTTATGATCAATTCATGTTATTTAGAATATTGAGGTGTTGAAAGACTTGGATTATGGAAGAAAATAGAATATGGAGCTCAAATGTGAAAATAGTGGTATTCTTGAATAGTAGTTGACATGAATCATAATACTTGAGATGCTATGAGTAAAATCTTGTTATAAATGATATGAAGAATATGGGAGGAACATTATATGTGGGTGAATGTAATGTGGTATTATGACCATGGTTATGGATGCCCTTGAAATGGAAGTAGGAAACTTGAATAATGTATGGTTGATGAAGATTGTGGGGTGTGATATTATGAATATTGTTATTGACGTTTGGGAGTTGTTATATGATATGGAGAACGTTGTATAAACAGAGGAGATGCTGCCCAATTTTCTCTAACTTTAGTCAAGCATGCTTATGTTATCGATTATCTAATATTAGCACGAACTCTTTTGAAGGTAGAAACGTGAATATTGGAGGGAGACGTTCAAGTGATAAAGTAGCTAAACAAAAAGGTATGTAAGGCTAGTTCTTCT
>NW_026722224.1:0-8178 GCF_029784015.1 Lycium ferocissimum | reverse complement strand
GAACGGTTTTCTTATTCCAACAACTACTCCACGTCGACGAGGACCTTCCAATTAGTAGGAAAGCACGAAGAAAATAATTTTTTCTGAGCAAGACTTCGAGGGACCATTCGGCTGTGCCCCTCGGCCGATTCCTCTTCTTTCTTTTTCTTCATATTTCTTCATTTTTCTAGAGGAACAAAAGATGACTACTTGCCTTATTTTTTCATCACATGTCCATATATATATATACATATGTGGGTACGTGGGTTGTGCCCCTTTATTTTCTCAACTTTTCTTCAAATTTCTAGAAATTTCCTTAAGTGGTCAAAGATGAAATCTTGTCTTGCATGGTCTTAAATTTTATACATATACTCACACATGCCCCCTCACAATTATGAAATGAACATATGGCTCCCTTGATGGCTTGAAACCATTGGCTAGCCATGTGTGGGTCCCATAGCCACATGGCTAGTGGCCATTTATGAAATAATTTGTTTTCCACTCTTCGCCCTTAATTTTCCTTATTCCAATTTTACCCTTTGACACTCCATACCAATAAAAAAGATGAATATGCAACTTATGCATTCTAAAAAAAATTGTAACCTTGTCCTTAACTCCCTGCCACTAACTCGGAATATTCAAATGTACGAAATGCGAGGTATAACATCCGCTGATATAGCCATGTATGAGATATCATGCGCATACCTATCTATACACAATTACTACCATCTCGCTTACAAAATATTTCCAAACGCTTTATCTCGGGCCTTACTCCCCGCTTCGAGTTGTGATGCACCTTTTTTCTTCACCGGTTCGGCCCCGCCGTCCCATGTGACCTCTTAAGGTTTCCGCCCACTCTGTATACTCTAATTTCTCTTAGGCTACTCTAGCTTCCCATTGACTCTCCTGTGTCTGACCTTATAGAACTCTTAGTATACTTCCCAGGGGGTCACCCATCCCAAAATTTCTCTCACCCTAGCACGCTTAACCTCGGAACTCTGATGAAATACGATGCTTTAATGCTAGTATGATAGCGTTCACCTCACCATATGACCTTTCAAGACATAATCCGGGAGGTCGAAGCCTCCTACCGCATTCCAAAACGTTCTCATAACACATCTCCCTCCAAATTAGAAAGGGTCTCTTACTCTTCTGACTCCACAATTAATATTTTAGCCCTTTTTCAATCCTCAATATTCACTTTTCACCTATGAACATGACTACTTTGCATCCTAGACTTCCAGATTCCCTATGGTAAAGGAACACACCTTGATCGTCGTTACTTAGTAATAATCTACAGCAAATACACATGCATAGAAAAATCCAATAAGAACTCATATACTTGTCGACCTGGCCCTTAGCTGTCCGATCCGGTGGACCATCGTGAAGTGTACCTCATCGTCGTCTACCCGCCACCCTCGCTCGTCCCCCCGGCGCCCTCCTCATCCGAGCTCAAGGAATATAGACGGGACGGCCGCGGCCCCGGTTCACCGACTCGCGCGTGATAGGGCCGGTGTAACCGTAACACTCACCGAAGAGGCCGGTCTAATATAGTGCTCCACCACAGAGCAATCGGTGCGGTCTCGTGAAAGTCTCCGTGTCCCCGACGAATACTCAGATGGATCTGTATCATAGCTATCCTCTGGGTGATCCTCCTCCCTGGGAGTCAAACACTTTGGAGGAATCATCACGGGGTCCTCCGAGGGATCTGTCTCAATAGAATAACTGAGGCTCCTCCCCGCCGGGTCCTCGGTTTGAGTGTATCCCGAAGATACTCTAGGGGCTTTCTTAGCACCCCACACTATCCGAAGCTCGGTCTCTTCATCTCTCGTCAACCCCGTACTTACCCCGTGAGAAGGTGTCGAAGCGATCTTTCCTAAACTCCGGCCTATCGCACGATCTAAGACAAGAAAGGTCACTAATTCCTAAATGCCCCCGTGCCCCCTCCTCGTTTATAAGCGCGGCCGGCTCACACCCATAAACAAGACCACGCGATACGGTCCGTAGACATTCTCGAGGACGAACCGCTCTCCGATACCACTTTTGTCACGACCCAACCCCGTAGGTCAGGACTAAGTGCCCAACCCGGCACTATACACACCCATTAAACTTAATAAGCATACAACTAACTTATACACACAAGAAAGTAAAAACGTCACCCCAAAGCCGTAAATATATATATGTATACGCATCGTTACCACAACTTCAAACAGACGATATCGCACATAAGCTTCAGTAAAGGCTGCCATAATACAAGGACGTCCAAAACACAAATCACACGTACACAACCGAACAAAGAATTACCCACAACCCACACACATACGTGTCTACAGACCCTCTAAGAGTAATAACAGAATCATATGACGTGACAGGCCCCGCCGTACCCCGAATAGGCATATACATATACATATATAACGAAAAGTGTTTGTACGCAAAATGTAGGCTCCTATCATGGGAGCGCTCCAAGATAGCCGAATGAAATCCGAAGTCGGCGATCACCAAAACTAGTATCCGTGAATGAAACGCAAATTTCACCAGCAAGCGGGGTCGACGAAAATATGTATCGAGTATGCAAAGTACGAAATACAAGAACAGATCATAATCGGAACAAGAAGATAGAAAATAAGTACAATATCCATTATCAAAATGCTTACTTTTGAAACATAAATCATACATGTCATATCCGGCCCATTATGGGACTCGGCGGACGGAATATGGTCGCCACCCCGTCTTTGGCGCCATAACACATCATACTCCAGAATATTGTATAACTCCGTAACCTGACATAATCCCATAACACGTCATAACATCATAACACATCATAACGCCATAACACATCATAACACCAGAATATATACATATAACGTGTCCCGGCCCTCTAGTGAGGGACTTAGTGAACAATGCAGTGGAGTACGCACGAAAACATGTCCCGGTTCTACTCAAAGCCGAAAGAAGTAATAACAGCATGCACGAGCAGAGTAGTGAGAAACCATATGCATATAAATCAGCTTTTAAGTCTCAATAGATACGTAGACAAATCACGCTCGAGTATCAAACGATAGTCATATCAAATCCGTTTTAAATACCATTAGGACTGCATTAAAAAGAAATTTGAGGGATCGTAGACATGTATCAAACCAATCCGAGCCCGCCCATGAAAGTTACGGGCATTACTCGTTATGGAATCTCCTACGAATGTATCAAAGCGATCCGAGCCCGTCTATGAAAGTTACGGACCTTATTCGACATAGAATCCTTTAGGAACAAAAACTCTTTATGCAACATTTGAAATCCAATCATACAAAAGACACAAGGACCATAGTTCGACTATATTAAGAATGCTAACATCAAGAAGTGAATAAGAATCGTAGACATGCTCGGATCTTAAGAATAAAGTTACCCCGAGGCTCGTATCATATCCTACATTCATCTAAGACATGCCAAAAGAAAGAAAGGGTAAGCTTTACATACCTCGTCCGCTTCCGAAGCTAATCCGAACTTAAGTCTCGGGCTTCCCAAGACCTACAACAGCGTCATTAAATACCAAACATTAGCCATAGATACTTAGGAATTCAATCCCAAGCTATCACTTTATTTACAAAATCGCGCATTTCTCTCCGTAAATTCAACAAACCCCGAGAATTCAACTCGGCCAAATCATCAACAACAATACCAACAACCATACTAACAATATCCATAATTAATTCAAAACACATTCTAACGTTAGTAACTCTTTTCTACATAATTTGACAACATTCCATTTACATTCAAATCAACCACATACAATCAAGCCAACACCAATGCTCACACATTCAAGTACTAATCCGAAACCTTTCAAACAAGATTCAAGAACACTTCAAACAATCCGCACAATATTCAAAACAACCCAACCAACATACTACTCCACCCGAAACCTTCCAATTTCAATAGGAACAACAACAACATATTTCTTTCTTCTAAATTCATAAACTATATCAACAACCCACACGTTAACAACTTCAACTTGAATCATTAACCTTCATTTCCATCATAGAATCCACACCAACGACAACCAAAAATACTAAGTAAAATTAGTTCATTACTTCTACACAAAAACAGTCCATTTACGGCTTAGCATCAACCTACAACATTTCATGAATTTCATTCATTTCTACACACTACAACACGTCCAAACCATCCATAACACATGTAAAAGAAGATTGAACCTTACCTTTTCCACTTAGTTCTTCAACTTGGCTAGGGTTTGAGATTGCAAGAACGAATGTTTTGCTTGCTCCAACAACCACTCCACGTTAATAAGGACCTTCCAATTGGTTGAATTGCTAGGAGAAAATTATTTTTTGATCAATTCTCAAGGCTTCAAATTCGGCCAGCCATGGCCGAATATGGTTCTCCTTTTTTCTCCATATTTCTCCAAGTTTCTAAGTGTGAAAAAGATGAATACTTGTCTTGCTAGTCATCACTTGACTACATATATAATTCATCCAAGTGTACCATGCCCCGCACATGGCTTGGATCAATTAAATTTGGCCAAGCCATGGATAGGAGCCCACTCACTCCACACGGCCAACTTGGCTTGTTCATAAAATATTTATTTCACTTCTAGCTCCTAATTTTCCTTAATATTTCCATCCAATAAAACTATAAGCAACTTGTGCCTTAAAATAAAATCGGGGGTTAAAAGTCTTTACCTCGTATCCCGAAATAGTCTTGTCCTTAACTTTTCACGGTTAGCTCGGAATGTCCCAATATACAAAATACGGGATATAACACAGATGGTCTCGGGTAATAGTCAGAATTTTAGGTTGAGTTGATGAAACGTGAGAAGTTTATATTGTCTGGTGCCCCATTACAGCAGTACAAGGACCGAGGCAGCGGTATCGCTATAGCTGGACCGTGCCGCTATAGCAACCTTGTGCATTTGGGCATGGACCTCAGAAGCAGTCATGGGACTGCGAATGCTACATCTCGTGTTTTCGTGTGTTAGAAAGCCTAAAAGTTAAAAGACATAATAGGGGAAAACTGTCACACCCTAACTTTCCATAGGGCGTGATGGGCACCCGACCCTTACCTAGGGCTGAGCGAACCCGCAAACTTTCGTAATGCTCATAGCCATACTGGGCCCGCAAAACATGACACAAGTACGTAATGACATTTTTTTTTTGAAAACAAGCATGCCTTTCATCTTTGTCAAATCAAATAAAACTAGCATCGTATGAAATCTGTAAACATATGAAGTTCGTAGCATAATGCATAGTAATACATCGGCTTACATAGCCGCTTACAAAACTGACATATCATACACACGACACTGTCTGCAAAGTCTCTACCATGATCTCAGATACCATACAAAAGCACTCAGATTCGGCAAAGACTCGAGAAATGGAGCTCGCAATCCCGACCGGGAACATCTTTCTCGCTAACATCACCTACTCATCCGTATATACCTCCACGGCATGAAACGCGGCCCGAAGAAAAGCGGGTCAAGACGAATACGATCGAGCACGTAAAGCATGGCATACGAAACGAGGTCATAACCAAAGTAAGGAGTGCAAAATGAGCATAAAATCGAATACCAAAGTGCTTGCACCAAGTACAAATCATACATAAGAGGCAATGAGAAGACAAAATGTGATAATCCGAATGCCAAAATGCTTAGCTTTCTTTTTTGTAAAAACGTTTCGTCTCATATATAGAAAATAGAACAAACCATACGAGTGACATTAACCGACCGATCATAATCCGACCGTCAAAATCACATACACACATACCGCGGTCAAGTACCCAGCGGCCAATGTCACATATACACATACCGCGGTCAACTACCCAGCGGCCAATGTCACATATACACATACCGCGGTCAAGTACCCAGCGATCAATATCACACATACACATACCGCGGTCAAGTACCCAGCGGTCAATATCACACATACCGCGGTCAAAATATCGGTTAATATCACACATACCGCGGTCAAAATATCCAGTAATATCACACATACCCGGTCAAAATATCGGGCCGCAATATCACACATTCGCGGTCAAAATATCCAGGCAATATCACACATACTTGGGTACCAGGCCACGCATAGCGAGGGGCTCGGCGAACCGAACCCATCATACTCCGAATATCATATAGTGCGCACGATACATAACCGAGGCTCGGGACTTGGCGAAGAATGTGACAATGTGCACGAGCGTAATCGTGAGTAACCAAATACGTTTAAAACTTTTTCAAAGACTCAATAGGTTAATCAAAACGAACCATTATTTATAAATCAAAACGGCGAATAAATCGATTTTCTTCCGAATATCACTCGGAACGTATCAAACCGAATTGCAAAAACCATAGTCACGTATCAAAATCCCATACATAAAAATCCTTATTTCAGACTCAACCGATAAATATGTATTCATACTCGGGGGTCGGAAAAATAGTCATATTACGTTCTTTCAAAAAGTCATCAGCACTATACAAAGGAAAGTCGCGGGACCCACGGACGAGCGCCAACCCGATCCGGGCCCGCCTATGAAAATCATAGTCCTTATACGTTATAGAATCATTTGCGAACATATCAAAGCCATCGGGTTCTGTCTGTGAAAGTTACGGACGTTCGTAGTTACAAAACTCTTTGAAAACAAAACTTTTTATACAACATTTGAAAACCAATCATACAAAGACATATAAGCCATATAAGGATGCCATCATCAAGAAGCAAATAAGCATCGTAAACATGCTCGGACTTTAAGAATAGAATTACCCCCGAAGCTCATAACATATCATAACTTAGCCATATCTAAGACATGCCAAGAGAAGGAAGGTAAGCTTTACATACCTCATTTGCTTCCTAGGCTAATACAAACTCAAGTCTCTACGTCAAAAATCTACAATAAGGTCATTATGTACCAAACATTAGCCATAAGCACTTAAGAATCCAATCCCAAGCCATCACTTTATTTACAGAAATTTGGGCAGCATTTCCCCTGTAAGTTCAACAACCCCGAGAATTCAACTCGGCCAATATTATCAACAATGTCACGACCCAGCCCCGTGGGCCGCGACTGGTGCCCTACTTGGACACCCAACAGACATACATACCAGAACGTCATATTGTAGCTCAACGCAGATTTCATACTCATCGTTTTAAAAAACGTAACCGAAAACAAATATTATCTTAAGCGATTGTGCCACATACAAAATGTCATATCAAAAGTCGGAAAGGGCGGCGTAATGTACATCGCCGAACATATATACACATATGCAAACGTATGGGCCATTATGGCCTCCAGACCAAACGGGACCGCATTAAGATACAAATCACAATCGATACAAATCACAATCAAAACAAACACACATAGGACCCTCGACCCACATAGATGACTACAGGCCTCTACAGACATACAGAACAGATGAACACATGACGGGACAGGGCCCCGCCGTACCCAAATAGTAGCAAATATACAGAGTATGCATAACAGAAGACATATACCAAATACGGGCTCCGGATCAAGGGGAGCACTCCAGAATAGCAGAATAGGGAGCCTAAGCCGGAGGATCGCCCAACCGAGCGTCTGTACACCGCGGCATGAAACGCCGGCCCCCCGAAGAAAGGGGGTCATGACGAAGAAGTGCCGAGTATGTGTGTGCGAGAAGGTACGGAGGTCCGAACCATGACTGGAATCGAGAATGTACACAGAACAAATACGAAGTAGCAAATCAAACCTCACAGAAATCCAATGTACAAAATCAGAAACAAAATGTGAGGGCTCGGAACGTGGTCACCCCGACGGCGGTGCCACAACACATCATACTCCGAGAAGTTTTCAAATCTCCGTACATCTCCGAACACATCATAACATCATACATATCATATCATCAGAGCATAACGTATACCTATATCACATCATAACACCATAAACGGTAACCGGCCACATGGCGAGGTCTCGAAAACCGTAACACATCATAATTGCCGAATATGTCATAATGCGCACGATCACAAAACCGGCCCGGCACCGTGAGCGAAATCATAATCATTGGCACGCGCAGTAGTGCGTAAACCGTATGCATATTAAAAGTAAATTCCGGGACTGGTCACGACCCAACTAGGGGCCGCGACGGCACCGTACTATATCGAGCACCCCCTCATCTCGTATCATATCCTTACTACCAATGGGCCACGATAATAAGACCTTTTTAACCTT
>NW_026722223.1:0-7903 GCF_029784015.1 Lycium ferocissimum | reverse complement strand
GGTGATTTTTCTCCTTGGCTGGCCGAGAGCTCCTCTTGGAGTTCTTCACTCTTCAATTTTTTTCTAAGTGTTAAAATGAACTAAAGATGACTAGTGGTCATCTTTTAATCCCCCCTTGAGTTGTACAAAATCTTGGCCCACATTAATGTGTTGGATCAATTAAAAGATGACACAAAAATGGTGTGGCACCACTTTAAATGCCACACGGCCAACCATGGAATTGGATGACTTTTCCAACTTCCAATTTTATCACTTTTAGTCCCAAATTCTCCTAATTATTCCATACCAACAAATTCATGAACAACTTATGTCTTAAAAAAAAATCAAAGGTCAAAAATCCCGACTTTGTATCCCGGAATAGTTTTGTCCTTAACTTTTCATAATTAATCCGGATTGTTCCAATGTACAAATATACGGGTTCTAACACCTACGATCCTCCGACCCCTGAGCATAAGCCTGAATACGAGCTATATCCATACCTGGCTGCATCGCTACTACCATACAAGCCTCCCCCGCAACCACCGGCTCTAATCCCATCACGTATCTAAGTGAACTCTATCTTCCATTTCCTGCACAATAGAAGAGGGCATATCTGCTAAAGAATCAAACTCCACACTATACTCTCTAACAGACATACTACCCTGCTGCAGGCTAAGGAACCTATCAACCCTTGCCCGCCTCCCAACTCGGGTGGCATATAATGGCGCAAGAAGGCATCTCGAGAATTCCTACCAAGTCGGCGGAAGAGCATCCCTACCCCTCGATAATCTCCATGATCGAAAACCAATTAATTGTTATACCCCGCAATCTATAAGTAACTAACTCTACAGATCGTAGCCGACGCGTTCATCATATCTAAAGCACACCGCATACTATCTATGAACTCCCGAGGACGCATTGGGTCCGTGCCCTTAAACTCGGGGGATCTAATGTAAGAAAATCTCGGCCACCGGCACTAGCAGCCCTATGCGGATACTCACGACCCCTATCCCGTCACCCGTACTGGGTAGCAAGTATCTGAGTCAACAAACGGATAGCATCTCTCATTTCTTTCATCTCCTGACCCTGAGCATCCGGCTGAGGGACTTGAGGTACAGGTACTAGTGTCACACCCCAACTTTTGATAGGGCATGATGGGCACCCGACCCTTACTTAGGGCCGAGCGAACTCGCTGATCCTCGTCATACTCATAATCTTACTGGACCTTAAATCACGAAATGAATGCATAATGAAAGCTTTTCATAGAACAACATGTTTTTCGTCTTTCTCAAATCAAATAAAATCTGTAGTCATATGAAATCCGTAATGTAATGCATAATGATACATCGACTTATGGAGCCGCTTACAAAATTGACATATTATATACGTGACTCTGTGTTACACCCTAATTTTCGTTAGGGCATGATGGGCACCCGACCCTTACCTAGGGCCGAGCGAACCCTCTGACTTTCGTGGCACTCATAATCATATTGGGCCCTCATAGCCTAACATGAGTACATAATGAAAGCTTTTCAGAAACAACCTGCTTTTCATCCTTTTCAAATCAAGTAAGACCTGGGATCGTATAAGACCCGTAGAATAATGCATCACAATACATCGGCTTATGGAGCCGCTTACAAAACTGACATACTACATACACGATACTGTCTGCAAAGTCTCTAACATGGAACATGAAACCATATCATAATGCTCTGACTCGGCAGCACTCCGGAGAAAAATGGAGCTCGCCAATCCCGCTGGAACATCTTCTGCTAATATCTTCAACTTATCTGGGTGTACCTACGTGGCATGAACTGTTAGAACCCGTATTTCATGCATTGGAACAATCCGGATTAATTATGATAAGTTAAGTACAAAACTATTTCGGGATACAAAGTCGAAATTTTTGACCTTCGATTTTATTTTGAGTTATAAGTTGTGCATGAATTTGTTGGCATGGAACAATTAGGAAAATTGGGGACCAAAAGTGATAAAATTGGAAGTTGAAAAAGTCATCCATTTCCATGGCTAGCCGTGTAAGTGGGGTGAATGGCCCACACAAATTGTGTTCAATTTTAATTGGAACAACACATTAATGTGGGCCAAGGGAATTGTACACTTCATATAATGTTAAAAGATGACCACTAGTTCATTTCTTCCATTCAACACTTAGAAAATATCAAGAAGTTGAAGACTCTCTCCACTAAAGCTCTCGGCCAAGAGGAGCAAAAATTACCTTCCATTTCTTGTCCTTCTAAAATTATTTTGTTGATGCAAACCCACTATATTGAGGTCCCTAAGTAGCGTGGAGGTGTCGTTGGAGCGATCAACCCATTATTTTTCATCCTTGGAAACCCTAGCATATTGTGGAATTGAAGAGAAAAGGTAAGATTTGATTATGTTTTGTATGATATAAAGGTTGTATGCTTGTCGTAGTATGTTATAATGGAGGAAAATCATGAAATATGAAATGTTGGAAGTGAGTTGTGCGTGTGGCACTTGAGCCGTGCAAATGGGTGTGTGTTGTGTTGTGTTGAAACTATGAATTAATGCCTAGTTAGTTTATTATGATCATTGTAAGGTGAAGAACGATTGAGAATCATCCATATATGTATATGTGTTGTGTTGTTGACGAAATGGGTCATATTATATGACAATGAACGAATTGATATCGCTTAATGTTTTAGTCGTCGTCGCTATGAATTCTATATTGGAAACGAATGTTTATTGACTCAAATTGATATTGTGATTGTTGCGGACTGAATTGGAGATTATTGTACATTTAATGTAAATTGTATATTGATGAGAATAGCATTGTTAGAATGTGAATTGTGGATGCAAATCATGATTTGAAAATGAGGAATGGGTTAAAGTGAGGTTCTCGGTTTAGGGGCTGAATTCGTCTGAATTGGAGAAAAATTTGGGTTGTTGGAAATGTTGTATGAATTGCTTAGAATGTCTTTAAATATTGTTGGTATGGGTTCGGGTTAGTATGTGAATGTATAAGCGTCGATGTTGGCTTGAAGGTAAGTCGTCGAATTGAATTTATGAATGTTGTTGAATGATGGAAAGAGAGCTAGTAATGTTGTATTACCTTTCGGATTGGTTGTTGATGTTGCTAGGTTGGTTATTGATGTTGTTGTTGATTGATTTGGCCAAGTTAAATTCTCGGGGTAGCCTATTTACAGGGGAAATGCTGCCCAAATTTCTGTAGAATTAAGGGCGAAATTGGAATTTAATGCCCAAAAAGTCTTTAGCTAATATTTGGCATTTTATGACTTGTTTATAGATCGTGGGAAGCCCGAGGCATAGGTGGGATTTAGCTTGAGTTTGGATTATATTGGGGAGCGTTTGAGGTATGTAAAGCAACCTTTCTTTTTGGCATGCCTTAGTTAAAGTAGGCTATGATACGAGCCTCGAGGAAACTCTATTCTCGCAATTCCGAGCATATCTATGATTCCCATTTGTTCCTTGGTATTCTTGTGTTGATATGACAAAATATTGATCCCTTTGTCCTTGGAATTTATAAGTTACAAAAGTTACATGAAAGCTGATTTTTTTTTAAGTTTATTCTTAAACGGTTCTAAAACTACAAACGCCCATAACTTTCACAGAAAAGCTCGGATTGCTTTGAGATTTTCGTAGGAGATTGTATGATGTTAGACGAGTATGTTTTTCATAGGCGGGCCCAGCTCGGGTCTACACCCGTCTGTGGGTCCCGCGACGCCCTTTTATGTAATATCGATAACTTTTGAAAGAAAATGTTGTAATTATTGTTTCGATTTCCAATATGACTATTTTACTTATCTTTTGGATTATGACAATGATTTTATGCATATGATTCCCCACTACTCCGTTCGTGCATTCTGTTATATCCTTCGCCGAGTCCCGGGCCGGTTCTGTTGTCGTGCGCATTATGATATACTCCGGTGTTATGCTGTGTTTATGGTTCACCGAGCTCCTCGCTCGAGGTCGGTTCCACTATATTTGGTGCGTTATCCGTGTATGGCGATATGTCGTGTATGATATGTGACGGATACGGAGATTTGAAACTTTCTGGCGTTATGCTGTGTTATGGCGCCATCGACAGGCGGGCGGCCATATTTCCTGTGCCCTATGCATGATTTATATTTTGAAGTAACATTTTGATATTTTGGAAATACATTTACTTTCTGTACCTCTATTTCGATTGTGACTCAGATTTGTATACTACATTTCCTACTTTACATACTCAGTACATATTTCGTATCCGACCCCTTTCTTCGGGGTCGCGTTTCATGCCCGCAGGCAGATGCACATCTTGGTGATCCACCCGTTTAGGACACCCTCTTCGTCGTTGGAGTGCTCCCCTTATTTCGGAGCCATATTTTGGTATATATTCGTCCGTTGCATTTGTATATATTTGTTCATGGGTACGGCGGGGCCCTGTCCCGTCATATGATTCTGTCTGTCTGTTTAGAGATTTGTGGACATGTTTGTGGGTTATGGCCATTCTGTACAGGTGTGTTTGTATATGTTGTGTTTGGGCGATTCCATTCGCCGTGGCGGCCTTGTCGGCCCGCATATGTGTATATGTTGTTTTGTTGGCCCTGTGTGGCCTTTGTTGGTATTTTTCTCGTATGCGGTTATTTTGGATAGTCCGTAAACAAAGGAAACTCTCCCGAAATTTCCCGAAAATTTTATAAATTTGAAACACACTTGTCGCTCTCGTTATATGCCCGGATGTGTTTGATATTATCCGACGAAAGCGCGGGTGCCCGAGATCGGGCACTAGTCACGGCCACGGGTCAGGTCGTGACGTGGTATCGGCACGCAGCAGCTTGTCCTCGAGTGTCCACATATCGTGTCTAGTGCAGTCTTGTTTATCGATGTGTTGTGCACCACATCTATAAACGAGAGGCTACGAGGACATTTAGGATGTCATCTTTCTTTCGATCTTAGATCGTGCGATAGAGCCGTGTTATCGACGACTGTGCGACGCAATGTTCGTTTTCGCCGATGCCTCCGAGGAAGGCGCGGGCCGCCTGTGGTGGGCAAGCTCCGGCCGGCAGGCCGAGACCGGTACCGAGCCCGGTGACTACTAGGCTCGTGCTCGACCGAGCCGAGATCGTGCCTCCGACTCGGCTAGTTCTCGCTACGCCGCCGCACGGAGGGGACTGGGGCAGCCGACCCGCAAAGACCGGGGCGGCTCCACCGCGCCCCGCGCACCGCATCGTACCTCCACCCCCCGCCGGGGGCGGATTGTCACGACCCAACCCCGTGGCCGCGGCTAGTACCGGTTGACGGGCACTCGACCACACATATACATCGTAACCATAACACCGGTCTATGCGTATACAAATATCAAATGTAACGTCACACTATCGCCAACATAATTACAGGCATATCAGAAGCCGGTAAGGCTGTGTTTCAAATTTATTTTATCCCCGTAAAAATTTTGGCGTAGTTTCCTTTTTTTCGACTATCCAAAAATAACCCCGCACGCAAAATACCAAAGAAAGGCCACACAGTAATGGCGAACAACATACATATATATACGGCCGACAAGCGCTTATGGCGGTGAAACCGCCCAACACACGTACCATACAAGTCTATCCAAGTCGACCGGGCACACAACCCACACACGTTTATCCACGTACCTCTAAACAATGACAAATCATACGGGACGGCCCCGGCCCCGTACCCCCGAATAGACAAATATGTACAACAGAAAAGTATATACCAAAATACGGGCTCCAAAAATAAAGGAGCACTCCAACAGCAGAGCGGATGACCTAAACTCGCGGATCACCAAGTCGCGCGCGTCGGTACTGCGGCACGAAACGCAGCCCCCCGAAGTTAAAGGGGGTCAAGCATTTTAATACGTACCGAGTACGCAAAGCAGAAGTACAAAAGCGGAGTCATAACCGAAATAAAGTATATACGTAATACATACGCATAATAACCCAAATGCCAAAGTACTTATACCCGGAATACAAATCACATATTACATACCACCTATACATACATACCGCGGCCAAGAACCCAGCGGTAATATCGCATATTCATATACCGCGGCCAGAAACCCGCCGGTAACATTACCTATACAAACACACCGCGGCCAGGAACCCACGTGTAATACCACATATACACATATACCGCCAGAACCCCGGTAACAACATACCAAACCGAACCTCAGATCATAGTCACATATCACATTCATACGCATAGGGCAAATAAATAATTAGGTTACCTTCCAAAATTCGATGGCCAATTACATTTACCAACATCGGAAAGTGCAGAGACAAGTTTCAGATTTATCCGAATTAGTATACAAAAGATACAACCCTCTGAAATCGTTCTTGTCACGACCCAACTCCGTAGGCCGCGACACGTGCCCTAGTTGGGCACTCGTACGTACCTTAACCCAAATTAGCAAATATTACAAATAAGAAGAAATAATAATTTAGCAAGGACAAGTAGGCATGCCGCACGAAGGCCGATAAGGACGTCACAAAACATAAATAACTCTAAACGTACGCAAATCTCACGAGACACATATACAACCCACACCACATGTCTACATGCACTTACGTAACAAAACATAATCATACGATGGGACAGGCCCCGCCGTACCTTAATAAACACGTGCATATGCACAGAAATCTCATATCAAAATACGGCTCCGGACAAAGGAGCACTTCAACAAATGAAAGCAGATAACCTAAGCAAATCGATCCTCAAATCGCTCGTCCGTACCGCGCGCACGAAACGCAAATTTCCGAAGAAAGCGGGGTCGCACGAAAATCGACAATATGTGTGCGTAAAATGTAATAAACAAAGTTAAAATCGTAATGTAATGTGCGAAAAACGAACAAGATGCAAAGCTAATCAAAATGCGTACCGTAAATCATACGTAATGTACGCAAAACATATGCAAAGAGCGGCCCGCGCGGGACTCGTGCGGGAATGAAAGGGTAGGCGCTCCTTCGTCCCGCGCCAAAACACATCATACTTCGTAGTAGGAATATCTCCGAAAACAAATCATAACATACCAAGTGGCCACATCACATCACATAATCGATATCGAACATATGTACACGGCACATCACACGGGACGATGTACACGCTATACCCGCTCCCCACCGGGCGCGGCGAACAACAGACATACGCTTGAGAACATATCCCGGCCCTAGCTCGGCTGGGAAACATTGAGGCATCCACGAGTGGAGTAGTGAGAAACTAATGCAACAAAAATAACATATATGTTTCCGTAGACTACGAGGTACACGATGTCAAACCAAATCAATGAAATTCCGACGAGTCATAGTACGTACCTTCTACACTACGCGTAGGATTATGTCTTAACGAACATTCGATTCGTGATACATATCAAAGCACGTCATAGAACTTAACGAATATTTAAAACAAGCTTTTAAGTAATAAATAGAAGAGTAGCTAGAACGTTCTCTTTAAATATTGTTCAAAAATCATTCATTTGCATAATAGAAATAAGTTCGGAATAGCGGGCCCATCTTCGGTCAAATGAGGTGGCGGGCGTAAATTTTAATCATTGGACTCATAAAATTATTTTGAAAGTTTCAAGCATTCGATTCATTTGCAAAAGATACGAAGGTTAAGCATTCTTATATCCAAAAGCAAGCTTTATGATTCAATTGTATTGAACGAATAGTATTCAAAATCAAACTTGAATTTCTAGGAGCAATATCCCTAAAGTTCCATTTTCGCCTAATAGGTCTAGGACGTGCCAAATCAAGAATAGGTAGCTTTACATACCTTTCCCGCTCTTCACGATCGCCAAAACGCCGATCCCGTTTCGCAAAATCCGCAAATGGTCATTCTTACCGCATATTCAGCAAGGACATTCCGCCCTTTGGTTTTTTTTTCTACCGAAATTTCGGGGCCCCTTCCCCATAAAATACAC
>NW_026722222.1:0-8023 GCF_029784015.1 Lycium ferocissimum | reverse complement strand
TTTTTTTTTGATACCAAAACACAATTTCCATCGAAAAGAGAATAAATTCTTACCCCCTTCTTTTCCCAACTTGCTTGAATTTCCACTTATGAATTTGTGTTTTTCTTGTTCTACAAATCACTCCAACTTGCTAAGGACCCTCAAATTAGTAGGAAATGATTTTCAAGAAATTTTTGTCAATTTTCTCTTGGCATAAATGAACTTGGCCGAATGTCCGCCAAAGTTCCTCCTTCTTCCTTCTTGTTCTTCCTCTTGAATTTTCTAGAGAAATTATGAAAATTTGATGACTTTCTACATAATTATATACAAGTCTTCCACCAAATTTTTCCCATATTTATAAATAGGTCCTTCGCAAAATTATAGCTACACATGATCCCTTTCTTTCCTTTCTTGAAATTTCTAGAAAATCCATCAAATAAGATGACTTATTTGTCATCCATGTCCCCCTTTCCACGCATGCAATACGGCCCCTTCTGGAACTTTCATGAACTTTTTTTGAAAAATTCCCATTTTGCCTAATTTTCTTAATATTACCATTTTACCTAGCCTATCACATTATTTCATGACCGCTGCGACTTTCTCTCTTTTTTTACCTCTTTTGACCTTTCACAATATTTCCATACTAATAATAGTCATAATTAAATATTCAAAACCAACTTGTACATTAAAATAATTTTTGGAGCCCAGTCTTATCCTTAACTTCTCACCACTACCTCACAATATCCGAACGTATGAAATACGGGCTATAACATGTATCAACAAGTCATTCAAGTATCTAGAACTTGTATGAAATATGTATATGTATATATGTATATGTATATATGGGCTCTCTGCGTGCGTTTATATGAAATATGTATACGTATACGTATATGTATATTGAATATGGGGAAAAATGTATTGGCGCTATAGACGCATGGCCACACGATCGGTTGGTGTAACTTATCATCCGGATGCAGGATGGATGTCCCTGGAGGTGGGACATATGTGGTTAAATGGATTGAGCCGACGCCTCGGCATTTTACATATATAAACAAAAAATGTTTTTCAAAAAGAAAAGCTAGTAGCATCACGCCCTTAATAGTCACTCACATGTATGTGTTATTCTTTTATCTCACGGTATGCTCTATCTTTCCATTATGTTATTTTTCATACTTTACATCCTTACTATATTTTATTCATGCCTGCGACATACTCGGTACATTATCATAATGACGTCACATTCGCAGGAACTGCGTTCATGCCGCGCATGGAGGTAGCTGGGGCCGGACGATTCACGATGGCAGTGACCTCCCCGCCGGCGGTCGGTACCTCGATTGATACGGAGCTTCGATCCTTTTGGTACGCTACCCGGTTACGTATATATATGGGGTACCTGTAGGGCCTTGTCTGTCATTTCTACGAAGCTTTGTACTCATAGAGCTGCAGCAGGCGTGATATGCAGCCATGATATTATCGTGCCCCTGGTAAGCACTTATTTTCTTGTACGATATATGTAGCGGCCAAATCGGCTTGCGCTGTCACTTGTATACATGCTTATGTCTATATGTGTTGGCTGTGAGTTCCCGTTAAGATGTCTTTTATGTTGATTGTTCGGGAGATAGTATAGCACGATGTCGTATACGTTGTATATGGGCCGTGGACGGAGAAGTGGTAAATGCAAGCATAGGAGTGCTTGGCCAGCAATGGTCGAGCACTTGTTATGGCCCATCGGTTTGGGTCGTGACAGCTATCATTAATTTCTTGAAATGGTTGTCCTCCTTTAGTTCCTGATCTCCATGCTTTTATACTATGGGCTCATTAGTCTTCTTTCATATTCTCCTAATTCTTTGTGTAACTCACTCACTAGTTCCATATCCTATTGTTCTTATGTATGTACCCAGTGGTCGACTGATATCTAGCTACCGATCTAGGACCTGTTGCCATTAAGATGGTCTTAACTCATGATTGCTACTGCTCCCTGCCGATCTGTGAGCACTCTTAATTGTTGTATTCTTTTGCCTTGCTCCTTATTTCTCTAATAGTAAACAAATTCTCTTGTTCACATATGGCACCTTTCATTGCTTGCTTCTCTGGTGCTATTTTAGATCATCCCTTTTTGTACTGGTCGACCTTATATAGATATCATCTCATCTCCTTTTAATTCCTCGGTCGAACTCTTTAATTCCTTACAATATCATCATAGTTCCACTCATGGTATGCCTAGATAATTTGCAATAGCATTTCCTTGTTGATGACTTATTATTCTCAGCGATTCTTTCACTTCAGATTGTCCCTCCAATATATCAACAATACCACAACCAAGAGATTTATTTTCAAACTGGACCCAAATCCATCCAGACTTCTTTTCATAATGAATCCATAACAACGACCTCAACACAATCCCTTATACACTTGCATATAATACTTCCTCATCATCATTATTATTTCTCATAGTCAAATTATACTTATAACACACTAATAATCACAGCTCAAGTAGATTCACAACTCAAAATATCATCAAATTCATATTTGAACTTTTCCTCGAATTTACTCTCCTCAATCTTAACATAATTGCAAAATAAACTCATAAACATGGAACTAAGATAAAATCCTACTTAATCACAATTTTCTTTCAATACGAGTATGCTTTCTTCTCAAATCCTTGATTCTCTTGTACCAGTGATCATTTGAGACTTAAATTAGCCTCTATTCTTCTTTGGCTCCTTATCGTCGTTCTTGTACCATTTTACTGGCCATTTCATCACGGAGATTTTTTATATGGTTCTATGTCATATACTCTCACAATTGATATAACCGGCGACTTGGAATTTCCCGAGTTATGAGGTACTTCCTAATCTCAAAAGGTGATTGCCTTGTCTTTTATCCATAGACACACTATCTTCCTTTCCTTTGAAGATTATTGAACTTCCTATAAATATTCCTCTTTAAAGCTTTCATCTCTTCTAGTGCTGCAAGTTCTTTTAGTAGTCCCGATTGTCCCTTATACTTATCTCTCGGTCACATACGACTTTCTTACTCCTTCGTTACCCCTTGAGTACTTTATCGATATCTAAATGTACACAAAATTTCTTGACGAGTGATTCGAGTCTTAGTCTAGAATATAACGTATCGCATTGGCGAAACTTATTCTCCTTCACATATTTTTCTCATGATATACCTGCATTTAATCCATTCTCACTTTTCTTTAGCACATTCTTGACATATCGGTTCATCTTGAAATTTGACTCCTTCAATCCAATATATTTCCCTCTTTTGAGCTTGGGAATATTGTAGCTCATCTTAGAGTTGAATTTGTACTTCCCCCCTTTTAAAGGATTTTCTCATATACTAATAACCTTCAAGTGTTAACTGTTATACCCCGCACTTTGCACGTTCGGATATCTTGAAATGGTTGCGATAAGCTAAGTATAAGTGCTATAACCCGTATTTTGAATATTTTGACCTTTTGAGATAATTGTAGTAAGTTGAGGGCAATGCAATGTATTGATCTTGTTTGAGATATATGTGGTTATGAAAAAAAAATTAGATGTGGAAATATCGGAAAAGACAAAGGGCAAAATTGGAATGTCGGAAAATGGTTTCATGAATCACCAAAAATATGGACTAAGTAGTTGGGCTTGGAAATGGAAAAAAAAATAGAAGAAGAGGCCCAAGACCTTAGGGTGGCCGGCCATGTCATTAAAAAAATGACCCAAGCCCAAGATTTAATTTAATTGCATGTGATAAATAAGGAAGAGGCCATGAGCTCTTCATATTTCAAGAAGTTTCAAGAAAAAAAAAGAGAGAGCAAGAACCATGGCCTATTCGGCCAAGCAACAAGAAAGAAGAAAAAAATTTGAGGCTTCTAAATTTGATCCAAAAATGTTATTCTTCTAGTATTTATACCAAATCAAGGGTCCTCTTTAACATGGGATGATTATTGAGGCAAGGAAATCATTCATATTTGCAAACTCACAATTTTACTCCAATGAAGAAGTTGTAAAGAAAGGTATGATCCAATCCTTCTTTATGGGTTGTTAAGGCTTTGTTGAGGTTGTAGTATGTGGAAATGAATAGAATTCATAGAAACATAGACGTTTGCATGGTAATTATATATGTATGTATATGGCCGTGTGTGTGTATTGTTGTATAGGTAAGATGAGTTGAAGTTTATGTTGTATTAGAGTTGTAGTCATTGTGGAATTTGCTTTAGAAATGAAAGTTGAATGAAAACCGATTGAAATTGGAAAATGCCAACTTGGCCGTGTGGTGTTGGGTAATGGAATAGTAATGGATTTATTTTGTTTAACATGCTAATTGTGTTGTTGTGATCTTTACAACGTAAACGAAGGATATATGGGTTAAGTTTGCATGAAAATGGAATGTAAAGAATTATGGCATATTAATGTGATTTTATGGTATTAAGGTGATGAAGTAGTAAGTAGAAAATGTGTTGGGATGGTTTTGTTTCATATATGAGAATTTTAGATGGGATAGGGAAGTTGATGAAATTGTTGGATATTGGATATATAGCTTGGAATGCTCCTAGTTTACATTTGAATGATCTCAAATTAGTGAATGAATATGTAAACGTGGATGTTGGTTCGAATGTGCGCAATTGGATTGAAAGTTGACACACTATGTAGTAAGGAAGGCTACTTATGTTGGAATGCGTTTTGGATTGGTTGTTTATATTGTTGTTAGAATGGTTGTTGTTATTTTGGCCGAGTTCCATTCTCGGGTTGTTGTTGATTGAACTTGGCCGAGTTTAAATCTCGGGGATGTTGTATGTATAGGGGAGATGCTGCCCAAATTTTTATAGACAAGTATTGGTTAAGATTGAAATTCTAAGCTTCATGAATAGTAACTGGTAAATGCGACCAATTGTAGGTTTTCGACGAAACAGGATTGGAGTTCGACGAGCTTAAAAAGCGAGAAAGGTATGTAAAGCTCTCCCATTCCTTCTCTTGGCATGTCTTAGATGTACTAGGGTTGAATTTGGACCTTGGGGACAAATCTACTCCTCGGAATCCACGTCCAAAAATGCCCCTTTTTCTTTCAGTAAGATTGAACTAATTATGTTGCGATTGTATCAACTAGTCATTCAAGTATCTAGAACTTGTACATATGAAATCCGAATATCTTATGCCTCCTATAAATGACTTCATAAGGTTTAATATGCGCCGTTTGGGTACGCCACCTTACATGACCCGAGACGGACCCGTTATTTCCGAACTGTGTGTTGATATTCCGTTTGATCTTCTTTAAAATGTAAACTAAGGAAAACTTTTAACTACTTTTCTAAGTTCTTCAGAATAAATGTTATAGTTATTTTATTGAGTCTTATAACCCACCTTGAGATTTGAAACTGCTTCAGAGAGACTGTTTTGACACGAGCCACTCTGATGTCCGAAAGACTTATGTTTCGACTATTGACAAACGCTCTCTATAAGGTCTGCCCTTTGAGTTACGCTATCGAGTCTCTGTATGTGTTTTACATTTTGATACACACAAATGATCCCTAAAGTTCTATTTCGAAAGAATCCTCCACAGTCGATGGTATGTGCTATGCCTCGTCCGGACCCCTTTTTCTTGATATGTCGTTTGATTATTCCGTCTGATTTCTGTACATGCCGTACATGTTATATTTGCATTTAGTTTCTCACTACTCCACTCGTGGATGCCTCAATGCTTCCTTCACTGAGCCCGGGCCAGGATATGTTATCACGCGTATTCCTTTGCATTGTTCGCCGTGCCTCGGTGTGAGGGGGCAGTATATATGTACATGGGTTGTGGTGTATGATGTGCCATGTACACACTCCGATATGATATGATATGATATGGCCATCTGATATGCTATGATATATTGCACATTCCGATACGGTACCGATATGTTGTGCGCGCCGCCGTCGGGCGACCACTTTCGCGTCGAGTCCCACGATAAGTACGGCTTGCGTGGTATGTTTTCTACGCTTATGCATCCGTTTATGTTTATGAGTAAGCATTTACGATACTCCGGTTATTTTTATGTTCCGTATATTCGCTAGTCATAATTCTCGTTTGTTGGTCTCTATGCTTTACATACTCGATTACATCCGTAAAATGTGACCCCCTCGCTCTTCTGGGGGGTGCGTTTCATGCCGCGCGGTACACCCGGATGCCTAGAAGACATTATAGAAGATGTCCCGGCGGCGTTGGCAAGCTCCACTTGTTCCGGAGTGCGGCCGAGTCGGTTATGTTTGTTACGTGTTACGATTATCCGTCGAGACTCTCATGGGAGCGAGTCGTGCTCCCGGACGTCGATTTTGTAGGCGGCCCCACCGGCCGTCATGTCATTCTGTATTATGCCGTAAATTCCATATGATTACAGATTTTGTCGATTTGTAAACTACAAAGGTTATTTCCAAAATATTTGTTGTATTTATCATTTTGTCTGATTAAGAGCCCGAAAGCTTATGTAGGTAATAAGAGTACGTAAGGTTCGGCTAGAAGCTCGAATGTGGGGGTCGGGTGCCCATCACACCCTAGTAAAATCAGGGTGTGACATTAACCGTCTTTTATAGTCATCTGGCTGACCTTAGCGATCCTTCAACTCCTCTATTCCATATAATGCCAGACTTTTTTTCATCACAAGGTTTAACTTATTTTCCTTTTTGCTAGCTGAGTTCTTGTATCAAATCAAAATGCTTATACATATCGGATACAATTCAGATGCCTTCTTTATTGTCTTTTCACTTCTACCTTTCATGACTAGTAATCTCCTAGGCTAATGAATTAATGGGGACATCGGAATTCGTTAGGCCCCTTATGGAGTCTTCGACTACACCACGCTCATTTAGCCCTAGTCCTTCTCCACGACTATCTTCTTAATATTCTTGAAATTCTCCTTGCTCTAGGTTCCCAATTCCGACTTATGTCTATACTATACCATTAAGAGTTGATACTCCACATCATCCATTCGCACGACTCATCCTTTCATTAGCTTAGCTCATTTTGTCTCGTAATTCTTCTTAACTACTTGTTAGCATCACAGCTATGCATCATAGTCCTTCTAGTGTTCTGTCAGTTCTTGTTTTTATCATGAAATCCTCACAAAGTACACCCTTTCCTTTCTTATTTCATCGAGCCTTCATATTCCTTTATGATACTACAACTTGTACACTTGCTCTCTTCTCTCCTTACACATAAACCGGCATCGCACCTAATTTCTCTATGGTCAATAACCTTCACAACAACTGTCTGAAAACATTTGAGGTGAAGCCTTCTTATAAGGATTAGCTAGAAATACACCACATGTTCCTAAGGTTGATACAATCTCTATTTCCTTTGTCGGCCAAGCAACATCACCTTTAGAAGTTATATAAACAATCCAGAAAACAATCATAATTACAATCCAACTTACCTAACCATTTCTCATTCTTGAGTTCAAGGTCATCATTAATACCCAAAGTAACTTGGCCATAATGATTCTCAGAATAGTACCAACTACCAAATACTCAAAATCCCTTTGAAGTCAAATGACTGGTGACTTCTAAATCCCAATGTAAACTCACTTCATATAGGAAAGTTCGATAACACGGGTCTGAGTGTCTGTCATCAACCCGTCCTGATCTTATGTATATATGTAAACTTCTAGAGTAAACCTTTCCCCTACTTGTTAAGTTCCTTTAAATTAAAATCATTCTAAAACTTCTCTTTGAAAGTGTCTCATAATGGTTCATTCAATCATGACTTACCAAACATCTGATTATCACATTTTCCCTTCATTCTTTCTCTATAGCATAGACATTCAAACAATTCGATTTGTAAAAAAATTCGGCAAAGTTTCCTCTATACTTCTTAGTGCATCATTCCTGCGCACAGCCCAGAAAACACATCCCATGCCTCACACGGCGATCACAAATACTTGTAACATCTAGCTCGAGTTCTTATATCAAAGTCTATCAATATCAATAAGGCAGGAAACATACCTTTCGGAGTATCAACTTCAACTCTCATCAATTACTTCATAGCGGCATAATCGACTGCTTATCCATAATTAAAA
>NW_026722221.1:0-8266 GCF_029784015.1 Lycium ferocissimum | reverse complement strand
AATAAAATAAGTTTTCCTCTTTTAAGAAGGGGAAATTTTTGGGGGTGAACGGGGTCTAGGTTTACCCCGTTTTCCCATTTTACACCGCCCCTCGGGGTCGTCTTTAACCGCGAACCATAAACTTTGGCAACATGCGGTGATTTACGACCATGGTTCACGGGCCGTATTTCAACTTTTACGTCCGTCCAAGTCGTATTTAACCATTTCTCCACCGGCGTAAAGTTGAAACCTTTGCATGCCATTTTACGACTAGCGATTTACGGACCGTATTCCACTTTACGGTCCGTATTTGGACTTCACGACTGCATCTGCGCTTTTGCCAACTTTCAACTTTTTCACATTTCTAGACTTTTTATTCTATTCATTCCCCATCCATTTACATACATTGCCCATGAAACATCATACACTCGCACTCCTCGCTCTCATCACTAGTTCGTCCACTTGCGTTCCAACGGGAATTTTTTTTTTTCCGAGGTGTAACAATTATGGGCCGGATATGATACATGACTTTGATATGCATGATTCATATTTCAGGAAGTAAGCATTTTGGCATTCTGATTGTTATATTTGTCTTCTGGACTTCGATGTACGATTTGTGTTTCGGATGCGAGCACTTTATATTAAGGTCATTATGCTCACTTCGTCTGCTTACTTCGGTTATGACCTCATTTTCCGTATGCTATGCTTTACATGCTCCAGACATTCACCGCATCGACCGCTTTCTTCGAAGTCGCGTTTCATGCCGCGCAGTACCCACACATGAGTAAGTGATGTTAGCGGAAGATATTCCGAGCCGGATTGGCGAGCTCCATTTCCTCCGGTCTTTGGCCGATTAATCGGAGTGCTTTTGTATGGTATCCTAAGTTATGGTAGTAGACTTTGCACGTTGTCGTGTGTATTAGATGTCAATTTTATAAGCGGCTATGTAAGCCGATGTATCATTACGCTTCATCGTTACGGATTTGTTATGTTTACAGATTTCATACGATGCTAGTTTTATTTGGTTTGACAAAGATGAAAGGCATGTTTGTTTTCAAAAATTTCGTTATGTACCTATGTCATGTTTTGCGGGCCCAGTATGATTATGAGTATGACGAGAGTCAACGGGTTCGCTCGGCCCTAAGTAAGGGTCGGGTGCCCATCATGCCCTATCGAAAATTAGGGTGTCACACTACCATTACTTGTTGTTTGTACTGACCTGAACTTGCTGCATTCTTTTATGAATGCAAAGTACCAGGTGGGATATACTTATATCCCTCGTGGCTGATATTCGAGGATTGCTGATTCGAGTCTCTTCAGGGTGAGCATGAGGATTTTTGCTACCCAAAGACTTTTCCTATTATTATGTCTTGCTTTCCATTCTGAGACATGATTTTGAGACTATTATGTATTATTACTCAGACTTGTAGTAGTTGGTTTAGATGCTCTTGTATGACTAGACTAGATACTGAGCTGGATTTCATTTATTTATATTACATTGTGAGACTTACGTTATTTTACTTTCTTCTACTATTTTCTATCTTTTATGAATGTTGGGTTAAGGGTTCACCTACCGTGGTGGGAAAGGTATGTGCCTGCATGACTTAGTGAAATTGGGTCATGACATTTCAGTTTCAGTTTCTCGCTATCCAGTTGCCTTACATAATCGGTACATTAATCATACTGACGTCCCTTTGTCGGGGATGTCGTATTTCATGCCCAAGTAGTTCGATAGACAGAGAGAGACCTTCCTAGTAGTGCGCAAAGTGTATCGGCTTGATTAGCAAGCTCCACTTCTTCCGGAGTTACCAGGTCCATAGTTAGTATTGCTTTGTGTATATGGAGATGATGGGTAGGCCGGGGCCCTGTCTCGACCACAATACAGTTTGATCTTCTTAGAGGCTTGTAGACGTGCCCTGCATTGTTACACCCCGTACTTTTATACGTTGAGTTTTGTCGTGAGTTAATCGATGTAGATTGAGAAAGCTAAATTTTAATCGAGGTCATAAGAGATTCTACATGATCATCCTATGCATATGAGAGTTTATAATCATGTTTGGTAAGTGTTGGGAAGGTTGAACGTCAAATGAATCTGAAAGAATAAGTTTCGTCGAAAGTCGACAAGTTTGAGAATGTTACAACCCGTACTTTTGGGGTTATCCTAGGAGTAATTAACATGCTAAGAAGGTAATTTCATCAGTTATTTTAGTCGTATGATAGTCGTGTGTTAATTTTTGAGGTCAACTCAGTTGTAAAATAAAAGGCGACAAAAGTCGTGTCACACCCTAATCTTGATCGGGGTGTGATGGGCACCCGACCCCGTAACCGGAGCCGAGCGAACCCGCGGACTCTTACTACGTACTGAATTTTTTTTTTCTTTTTCTTTTTGAACCTTTAAAGCAAACATACTTAATAAGATTGCTTATACATAATAAGACTCTTTCGTTGCTTTTAAATCAATTAAACATGTAGCTGTACAAAACTCATATCATAATACATCTGACTCCCGAAACTCACGACTATGTCTGCAAAGTCTCTAACTTCGAATGAAACATCGTGGCATAGTATGCTGACTCGGCGACACTCCAGAACAAAGGGAGTTTGCCAACTCCGCCGGAACATCTTCCATCCGTCCGGGTGTACCCGCGCGGCATGGAACGCAGCCCCCGAAGAAGACAGGGGTCGCACGAGCATTGTACCGAGTATGTGATGTAAGGCATGAACAGTAACATAATAAGAGATGTAGGACATGTCACGTGAAAGAGAGTATCCCAGTACATATGAGACATATCATGTGTAAAGTCTGTAATCCCGTACATGTGGAACATATCATGTACGTAAGTCGTATGTATAAAGCATATCGTGCGAAGTCAGAATTGTAAGTATGAGTGCCTCTTAAGGCGGAATCATGCATGCTTAATGCTGCGGAACGTGCAGCCCGATCCGTATACTATGCTGCGGAACATGCAGCCCGATCCATATACAGTGTACGCATTCTTTCTTTGAACATATCACATTTTCATATATAAAGAAAATAGAACATACCATATTGCCGAGGCGTCGGTTCCGATCCATTTAACCACTTATCCCGCGTCCGGGCATCCCGCGTCCGGACGATATCGTATCATTCTCCAACCGATCGGTGGCCGTGCGCCTATAGCGCCGCCCTTTTCCCATCTTCCCCGTATACATATACATATACGTATACTTATACATATATCATGTCATAGCATGCGCAGAGAGCCCAAAGAAAAGCTATAACCCTATCGGAGTGACGTAAGGTCGGTAACCTCCGATTATACTATGGAATAACCACGGCGCTTTATCTCACCTTGAAAGAACTAATAATAAGGCGAGACCATCAATGAAGGATAACATTTCTGGAAATCATAAAACAGGATCATAACATATCATTTCATATGCTTTGGAACCTTTAAAACAGTCATTATTCAAAAATAGCTTAACATTTTCATATCGTCGTATCCATGGTGAGAACATATCCTTGACATATTCATCATAGACGTCTTCTTATATCTGGCATCATCCTTGTCGTCATAAAATCATAGCCGTCGTTTTAGTCATGAAAACTATCAAAACTTAAAACTTAGGTTTTGGAGAGAATGAATATTTTTGAAAACATTTATAAACCTTTAAGAAGAAATCATGTTTTGAAATCATAAATTCTAACTTTGAAATAAGGTCGTTATGGGAGCATTTATAATATTTCATCATGTGATTCATGCCGTAGAAAGAAAAGGGCTTAGCCTTAACATACCTGCGCCGCGCCTTAGTAGCTATGCTTGTTCGTTCAAACTTGTTGCCGTTAGTTCTACCTTCAAGACGATCAACGTAATTGTTAAATTCATTATCATATGCCTCTCTTAACCCTTCAAATACATTTACTTATAATCGCCGAAATTTCAAGAACATCTCCCCTGTAAATACGCCGTCCCGAGAATATGGCTCGGCCCAATCTTTAATCAATAACAATCCGGGAATCCAACCCGGCCAACAATATCATCTATACCAACAATTTTTCTAACAACACCTCAATATTTAATTCAATTCATTTCAATTCAATTTAATTCAATTTAATGCACGTAATATTCCAACAACTCAATCAACACACTACTTTACCCGAAACCTTCAAATTCAACACCAACCATACATTTCATTGTCACTCATATGCATTAACTTCAACAACAACCTTTATTCTACATAACATAATCCATAACGACAACAACTAAAATGTCAAATAACATCAATTTACCATAGTTTACCAAATCATCTACTATTTGATTACAACAACTTCTTACATATTTTCATGCATTTTCATCCATCTCTATACATTCCAATAACAATACAAGACTAGGTAAAATTTGTCCATTTCATTCCACAACACATGCACGACCAACTTATGTAGCACCACACAAGACTATAACTACCATTCACAACACAACAATCAAATTACTAAATAATATTAATTCCTCACTTCAACACACACACTATATTCGGCCACCCTACTACCTCCATATTTTCCATAAATTTCCATTCATTCCTTTTCTTTACATTACAACAACAACCAAAACACTAAATAAAATCATTGAATCATTGTTCCATTAACCATGCATGCATATGGCCACAATGCCATCTCACGGCCACACAACCACCAACATCACCATTCCATGCTTTTCATTCATTTCCATCATAAAATACATGACAACAACAATTGAAATACTACATAAAAATTGATTCATCATTCACACACATAACACCCACTCAACTCACGGCCAATGCCATACATGCACGGCCACACCTCAACGTCATTGCTTTCATGTTTTTCATCCACTCCTCCATACCACAACATGTACCAAACATCCATTTCACATAAAAGAAGAGTAGTTCTTACCTTTTACCTTCAACTTCCCTTGGCTAGGTCATGAATTCGTGCAAACGAGGGATGTTCTTGTTCCAACACCCCTTCCATGTTATAGAGGACCTTCTAATTACTTGGAATGGTAGGAAAAATAGTTTTTGGTGATCCATTTCCATATTCCCTCAATTCTACCACGGGGCCGAAACACCCCTTTACTCTCTCTTTTTTTTTTTTTTTTTTTGTCTTCCTTTTCTCTCTTTCTCTCAACTTAATTCATGAATTAATTCCCCCTCTCTCATGCTTATATACTTAGCCTCCTTCTAATAACAAAAGAACACATGTCTTGTTCTTGAAATTCTCTCCTTACACAAAGATGACTTGTTGTATCATCTCTTATTATTATTATTATTATTATTCCCTTTCTAGAGTTTCTCTTCTTTTTTCTTGAAATTTCCTCAAATAGTCAAAGATGACCAATTTTTCTTATAATAACCAAATGTGGCCACTTGTCTTATTGTATACACTTTGGTCCACATCCACATTAAATAAAAATGTGGACATATACCTATGTGTCACACGGCCAAAATGGCCCTTTCTTGAATTTTTCTTGAACTTTGTGAAGTTCCAATTTTTCCCCTGGCCTTCCGTATTATTTCCACGACGCATTTGCGAATTTATCTTTTTGCCCTTAGCCTCACTCCATATTTCCATACTACCAATGTCCATAAATATCATTCATAACCTACTCATGCATTAAAATAACTTTAGAACATAGCCTTGTCCTTAACTTCTCACCATTATCTCACAACGTCTGAACGTACGAAATACGGGCTATAACAAGTCGTCACAAGTTACGTTCATAATTTTGCTTAAATTTGGGTCAAATGTCACTGAGCTTTTCTCCCGATATACTTGGAGTTACGACCTTTTCTACCCATCAAATTGAAGGTCTATGAGTCTAGTTTTCAATGCATTAAATCCTTGTCAATACAACGTCGGAGTAGAGAGATATTTGTGCGTTCGCAAGATTACGCAGGAAGCCAGTTTGGGGCCCACTTGATGCGGTGGCCGAACTTTGCTTCTTTAAAACGTGTTGTAGACTTCATTTTTCAGTATTTCTTCAACAAACTTTGACCAAAACCTCTCCAAACCCTACCCTAATATATCTCCAAGGTTCCTAATCCAAATCAAAGGGAAAACAATCCAATCTTTCAACAAAGTGTTGGAAACGCACCCCCAAGAACAACCAAGACTATGATGTTGTTATGCTATTAAGGGCTATTATGAGCTAAACCACGATTGGATTTAGAGCCACAGCTGCTGATTAAGGTATGTATAACATGTTATTGGTAGTGATTATAAAGCTAATTCCGTATGGGTGAAGTCGTTTTGAGGCAAAACACAAGCTAGCAATGAAATTGCCTAAATCATGGCCAGCTTTTTATCGATCGTTTTGAGTATATAATAATGGCTTCTAATGGCTGGAAATTATGGAATATAACATGAATATGTTGTGGTTATTATTTTCAATATTATTCATTTTTTAGTTAAAGGAAATGGATAAGAAAACGTATAGAAACCACGAATAGGAAATAATGATTGAAGGGTAAACTTATGGACAGTTTTTTAATGTATTTTGGAAATGTTTTGAAGTGGAAATGACATGGTAAATATGAGTATAATATTATGAAGTTTGTAGACTGATTTGTGAAAAAAGAACTGAACTCAAATTATGTTTCGTTATTTGTAGATCGAGCTTACCACTCGATACGATTGTTAAAGTAATTGGAAAGCTTATATTGGGTTGTGTTGTTGATGTTGGGCAGTTTGGTTGTTATGTTTGGATGGTATAAGGCAGGAATATTTGATGAATGAATTAATTATCATGTTATAAGTAATTTTGAGTTGAGGTAAGACATCCATAAGGGGTGACATGGGTTATATATGTTCCAATCCGAGCTTGTCGCTCGTCGTGAGATATTAATGACTTCTTATTGATATATTGTGGCTTGTTGTTGATGTTATACTTGTTGTGTTACTCTGGTTGTTGTTATTGTTGATATGTGGAGTTGGAAGAAGTCAATGTTATAGGGGAGATGCTGCCCAAATTTATATAGACAAGTTGCTAATGTAGAGATTCGACTAAGTCTCTTTACAGTGTTAATTGAGGACCTTATTGTATTAATGTAGATTGAATTGTATTGTGGACTGCTTTTGAAAGCATTGGGGGGGTGGGGGGGCAGGTGGCAAGAAGATTCAACATGTTATGGCTATCCTTTCTTTCATTTTGGCATGATCCTTATGATATGAACGAACCTCCATATCACTCTACTCTTAGAATTATTAGGAGTACTCTGGTCTTTGATGTTCCTGTACCCCTTTTTATGATTATTCCTTCTGTCCATGGGTCTTGAGATTACATTTACTAATGATGTTTGCTTAAAGATGTTTATCGAAGGTAGTACGACTTTATGTCACTCTGAGAGTTCTATTTATTTAGCTTACTTATGCATTACATTCATTTATATATATTGACCTATGACCAGAACGCGCTATATACACATGTATTATATGTATGTGGGGCATGAGGAAAGGGATAGGCGTTATATACGCATTACCACCTGATCAGTTGGTACATAATGATGATGATGATGATGATGATGATAATGATGATGATGATGCCCACGTAGGCCGATATGATATATGGATCTGACCGCACGTTCCACAAAGACTAACATTATGGATCGGGCTGTACGTTCCACAGCATTAACAGTTATACTATGACCTATGTATATGATTTTTGAAAGAAAGCATGCATGTCATACGCCCTCAGAGGCACTTCCAGTTATACAGACATTTCTAGATATACAGTCACACAGATACATTCAGATATACAGATTAACTCATATATCTCAGATGCTTTTCATGATTCTTATGTATATCTTTGTTTTCATGCCTTACATATTCAGTACATTATTCGTACTTACTCCTATTGCTTGGGGGTCGTTTTCATGCCCGCAAAAGTTCCGAAATACGGTGTTTGGTGATCCATCTATTAGGATGTCAGCTCAGCGGATGAGGTTGAAGCACTCTATTTGTTTCGGAGATGCCAAGAGTCAGCTTGGTCGTATGTGTGTGTGTGTGTGTGTGTGTGTGTGTATATATATATATATATCTATGTATGCACATGTGTTTGGGCATGGCGAGGCCCTGTCCGCCCACGTTGTGTTATATTTTCTAGTAGAGGCTCGTAGACAGTTGTGTATAGTCAGATGATGTCCAGTATAGTCAGATGATGTACAGTCAGATGAGTCTTTCAGAACAGATTGATACTGTTACATCCCGTATTTTGAACGTCGGGACGATTCGGGTTAACTATGATAAGTTAGGGTTAAGACCATTCCGGGGGCA
>NW_026722220.1:0-7706 GCF_029784015.1 Lycium ferocissimum | reverse complement strand
TATAACAACAACATAACAATCAAACTACTAAAAATAAAATTAATTCATCATTTCTACACAACATCTACTTTATTAAGCCAACACCATATATATACAACTACCTCCCGACATGGATGATTTCATAATTTCCATTTTCATCACATAATTCTTAGCAACGACGACTAAAATAATAAGAAACATCGATTCATTTCTTGCATACCAAGCGGCCCTACACGGCCATTCCTCATTATTCATCATTCTATGAATTCCATTCATTTTCTACATATTACCACAACACACAAACATGTTGAGTACCATTGATTCATTACTCCAACACAACCTTACATAAACACTCATGCACGGCCAAGCACACCATACATACATATTTCACGAATTTCATTTACTTCCACACACCACAACACAAGTAAACCCTTCACAACATATAAAAGGGGATTAAATCTTACCTTTCCTCTTCAACTTCTTCACTTGGCTAGAATGCGGAAACGACGAAACGAATGGCCTTTCTCTCGAAACAATTATACCACGTTGTAGAGGACACCTTTCCATTTAGTAGGAAAACTAGGAGAAAATAATTTTCCTTGGATTTCAATATGGCTCAATTTTGTGAGCCATGGCCGAAACTACTATATTCTCTCTTCATCTTCCTTTTTTATTTTTGTTCTTTCTTTCTCTTGAATTAAAAGATGACCTCCTATATATACTTGTCTTCCACATTCTTTCCATATTTACAATTTGGTCCCTCAAGCTAAGAATATGGACACATGATCCCCTTTCTTTATTTCTCTAGAGTTTTCCTCTTTTTTCTTGATTTTTCTTTTCTTTTTCTTGAATTTTCTAAAGTGGTCAAAGATGACCACTTGTCTTCCAAGACAAGCTTTGGCCCATGCATTTTTTTATAATCTACACTTAGCCCCTCATTGATTAAAATAAGGGTATATAGTACACGGCCAACATGGCCTCTCCATAAATTTTTCTGGAACTTTGTAAAATTCCCATTTTACCCTTAGTCCTCCGCAATATTTTCCATGAACCCTTTTCCGAATTTTCCTTTTTACCCTTAACCTTTCTCATTATTTCCATACTACCAACGTCCATAAATAATGCTCATAACCTACTAATGCATTAAAATAATTTTAGATCATAGTCTTGTCCTTAACTTCTCACCATTGTCTCGCAATATCCGAGCACACGAAATACGGGCTATAACAGGTTAGTCCATGCTTATATTTTTTTTATATATATAATTTGTGGTAGGCCTTGAAATAATATTTTCAAATTTATGCAGGTTGGAACCTTCTAAAGAATGCTCTAATACCGCATCTTTCAAAAATCAACTTGATCCCAATGGAATCAATTGGAAAGGTGTCTCAGAAGATACTAGAAATTTTTATTTTGGGGAATTCAAGGTATAACTTTCATCATAATTCGTTTTACAAGTGTATTAGCTTTTATAGTTAGGATACTAATAATATTAGTTTAAACTAATGAAAAACTTAAGCCTTATATGATGACTTTAATAAATAGCCCATTTTGCAAAATATTCAAACCAAGGCGAGAGATAACACCAAACAGGTATAATCAAATTAAACAAATTAATGAAATTTATCCTTTTTGAACTCAATGATTTCATATAAAGTAATGCCAAATGAAAGATTTTCACATTATCAAAGGACTTGCTTACAACACAAAAGGCAAATGACATTTGTTTCAAACATAGGGGATCAGTTGTTTCATCACACTTTATTTGACACGGTTCACCTATACACACTATGTTTTAAAGTTATCGGCTTCCATTTTTTTGAACTTAAAACAAACTTTTGATTCGAATCTAGACTTCAACTTGAACATTCAAGATAATAGGTCCATCTCACGATAAGTTCTGTTTAGACTCAACACATTATTTTAGGCATTTTCCTAACATAATTGCTTTCCTATCATCATCTTTTAAAGGTCTATTTCAACAATTATTATATGTACACATTTTTTGTCAGGACTACACCTCTGGAACCAAATCGACCAAGCGTTGGATAGGACACAAGAAGCATGTCAACCAACCACAACGCCTTCATGAACCTAAACTAAAGTGAGATGTCTGTCTTAGATCCTGTCTTGCCTTACATGATTGGCTTGTAATGACATAGCAATAGTGTGTCTTTTGCTTCTTCTTGGAAACATGAGGCATTATGTAGTTGTGGAATCATTTTTCTATTTGATATAGAGGCAAAACATATACCTATCGGAAAAAAAGAAGATATAGAGGCATCGCATATAGGACTAGGTGTAAGCTTTGTAATAATAGTTCTTTGTATGTGTCATTTTTGTCTAATTAAGAGTCCGAAAGATTATGTTTGTAATAAGAGTCGACGGGTTCGCTCGACTCCAAATATGGGGTCGGGTGCCCATCACACCTAGTAAGATGAGGTGTGACACATTCTTCACCCTTTATTTGTTTTGCATAACTTGGCGGCTTATCGAAATCCCTAATTTGCTGCTAAACTTGAAATGGAGTGACTACTTTTCTTTGCTGTTGGTTTTTCGAGCCACATTTGGAGTTGGGTTTGTTGGTAAGCTTCTTTGCCGCGTATTTTGGATCATTTCCGTTGAACTTCAGGTAAGCTATTCTGCATATTTTCGCTTAACCGTTCCGCAATTGGAGCCTTATCGGTGTTAAATGGTGCGTAGTTGCCACATTCTCGTTGTATAAAACATCGTTAGGATCAAGGATGCTATCTTGTTACATTTCCTTGTCAAGGTGTCTTGTTTTAAAGGCTTTTGTGGCACTTTTAAATTCATTGTTGGGACAACCTTGAGATAATTTGAGTGTTGTTGCTGAGAACATAGTGCTGCACTTGGTTTCTATTTTGAGAACTAAGGTGTAATGGCTGTGCAGTTCTGAATTTTAATGACTCCTGCCTTTACATTTTGTTGTTCATTACCTACAGTTGGCTTCTATGATCGGTAATGAATTGAGATTAAATGGTTGCTTGGTTTTTGCCAATTCAACTCAGTTGGATCAAGTCTGTGGAGACAAATTCATGCAACATGCACTTGGACTAATATGTATATAACTGTGTCTAATTTATGTATACCAATTAAGAAAAATAAACAGTAAATTTGACCAGTTATTATATTAATATCCCCGAAAAGAAATAAAAGAAGTTGCGTGATCAGGGTTGTAGGAGTTTTTTTTCCTTAAATTTGTTGGAGTTTAATTTCTATAGACCGTCGATGCTAAAGCTTTACAATGGGATAAGTAAGTCAAAGATGAAACATATAACTTTGTTATAAGTTATAACAAATTAAAATAGATTCATTGCATAATTTTCTTTACCATCATTTGTGTAAATTAAATAATTTTGGTGTATTACAAGTAGCTTGCACTCTAGTACTTATTTTCTTGCTTCTTAATCTCTAGAGGTGCTCAATAACAAGTTCCCTTTAACTATTTGCTTTTGCTAAAGAGCAAATTGAGGTGATATATTGTCAAAAAGTTTGTGGCTGGGGGATGTCCTTTTCGTTTTGGTAGACGTGTGGACCATAAGTTCATCATTTGTGTCTTATGAAGGGACCAACCAGCTTTTCTTTTTGACTTAAGTAAAATTATTCACCTTTGCAGTAGACAAATAAACGCGAGAGATGTGTTTTATGTATAAACTCGCATACGGTTTATAGACGGTGTTTAGAGACGATGTATATGATCATTTATATCCAAGTTGTATGACTCTTTTTTGTTGGTCATCATGAGACTTCAATTCCAACGAAAAAATGAATAAATATCTGCTCCCTTATCTTTGGAATTCATTTCTCTTTTTATTTGGTAAAATTGAATGGTTAGTATTCTTGATGTTTTAATTTCACTACTTATTACGGGAAAGATATCAAGAAATATTACGGGAAAAATCACGGTCTTTCCGATAGTGATCAATGTGAAGCATATTATGAAGTCGTACTTGGGGGAACAAGGAAGAGAAGAATATATGGTCTTGGATCTCAAGCACAAAGTTATCTCGCTTTTTGTTGGAAAGAACAAAATTATGCACTAACAATACTTGATGGATGTGTGGGTTCTTTTGGTAGTTGATAGCTTGGTGTTGTCGGTGTTTTGGACTTAACGATTAAGATTTCGCTATCTATTTTGAATCTTTTTTATAAATATTATTTTATGTGAATGTCGAGTTATTTTTAAGAGTATTTATTACTTTGTATTTAGTATGTTTCAACGGTGTATTTAAAATTAAAAAAAATCGGACGAAAAATATTTGTAAGATTTGTGACGGATTTTGGTCGTTGCTAGAGGGAAAACAGTAGGCTGTTTGCAACAAACATTGTATTGTCGCTAAATGCGAGCACAAATAATTCAAATATTTTGCGACGGATTAGCGACAATGGTTTTCGTCGCTAATTTACTAAAACGACGAAATGAAATATGAAATTAGTCACGGAATTCATAAAAATAGCAACAAAATGATCCGTTGCTATAATGTGGAACGGATTTCATACGTCGCTACTCCGTCGCTAAGTTTGCTACTGATTTCATTTTTCCGTCGCTAATAGGTTAGCAACGCGCAAAATCGCAACAGACGACATTCCGTCGCTAATCCGTCGCAACACATGTTTAGCAACAGATATATGCTGATTAGTGACGGAATACGTCCGTCACTAAATGCTGTTTTTTTAGTAGTGAACTATCAAATTACATCACATAAAATTGGTTCGTCATGCTTACATCCACAACATATACTCACGGCTACAACTTCCAACATACAACCTTTCATGATTTTCCATCCATTTCCATGCACCATAACACGTTCAACACATCTATAAAACATGTAAAGAAGGATTAAATCTTACCTTTCCATTAACTCCTCCCACGGCTAGCTTTTATGAAACACGACAACGGGCGGTTTTCTTGTTCTAACAACCACTCCACGTTAACGAGAACCTTCCAATTAGTAGGAAAACAAGAAGAAAATAATTTTTCCATGGTCAATTTTGGTCTTCCATTTTTTTTCTTGGCCGAAAGTCTCCATCTTTCTTTTTCTCCAAGCTTCTTAATTTTTCTAAGAGATGAAGATGAGGAAAATGATCCCTTGTCATCCTTTTTAATTGCATATGCTAACCTTCCATGTGGCCATGGCCACATCACATGGACTTATGGAATTTTCAAATAATAGCCAACTTTCCATAATTCATTTTTTGGTCCCAAATTCTTCCAACTTTCATTCTCTAATTTTTTCCTTATTCCAATCTTACCCTTAACACTTCATACCCACAAAAGATGAATATGCGACTTATGCATTGAGACAAAGTCAACAAACCAGGAAATTAAAAGTCTTGTCCATACCTCGCAACCAATCCTTAGAATATTCCAACGTGTGGAAAGTACGAGGTGTAACATGGTGGCGTACACAACTTACATGTTACATTCCAAGACGTCACTTATAAGAGCTTTTAAAGTAGTTGGGTCCTATTTGTGCACGTTCTAGATGTTTAGGTAACTTTCCAACCTTTTATGCAAAATATTGCTTCAATTATTGAATGAAAAAGGGTTAATTTCAAGTTCGGATTCTAGGAATGGAATCATCCCCGAGGCGCGTATTCAAGCCTATTATGTCTAAGACATGCCAAAGAAGGAAGGTGAAACCTTACATACCTTTTTCCGCCTCTTTACGCGGCTCCAATTTCAAGTTCCAAATCCACCAAAATCTACAATTTGGTCACATTTACCAAATGTTAATTAGAGCATCTAGAAGTTGAAATTTAAAGTAATCATTTATCTGCGAAATTTCGGACAAAGATTCCCCCTATAAATACATCATCCGAATTCAACTTAGCCAATTTTTAATCAACAACAATCCGAGAATTCAACCCGCCAAACTATCAACATAATGTCAACAACCATACTAACAATTTCCATATTCAATCAAGATACATTATAACAACTCAATCAATATACTACTTTCTTCAAACCTTCCAACTCCAATAAAACAATAACAACTTAATAATTTACGCACTAACAACCTCACACTAACAACATTATATTTCCATGCATGCATGAACATCATATTTAATTACATAATCTTCCAGAGACAAGCCTCCAACTACTAACATTCCACTAAGCTCATTAGGCTTTTATTTGCAACATAAAATTCACAACCTCAACAATCAACATACTAAATAAAACTTGCTCACCATTTCTTCATAATTCAACACATACACACTATACATACCATATACCACACTACCACCACCTACTATATTCATGTTCTTCATGAATTCCATTCATTACACTCTACTGACATGCACAACATCCATAACATATAAAAGGAATGAATTCTTACCTTTTTCCTCTAACCCTTCACTTGACTAGAATTCACAACTTACATGAAGATATGTTTTCTTGCTTCAAGAACCACTCTACTTTGCTTAGGACCCTTCAATGAATTGTTTGGCCAGAAGAGATAAATTTTTTGATGAAAAATTCCCAAGGTGGTTGTGGGCATGGAGGTGGCGAATGGCCCTTCTAGTTTCTCCTCTTTTTCTCTTGTTCTAGCTCTCTTGAAATTTCTAGAGGGTTAGATGAAAGATGACTTGGTCATCTTTTTATTTTGGCTCCTTAAAAATTCCATGTGGGCTTAAGCCCCACGAAAGGTGGACGGCCAAACATGGCCCATTACCAAACCCTTTATTATTTTTTTTGTGTCCTACAATTCATGAAAAAAATTATTTTCCAAATTCCAAGTTTGCCCTTTGCCTTCCTCGGCTTTTTTTCCACGAGTCATATTGCGAATTTACCTTTTCTTAATATTTTCACTTCTAAATTCTTCATAAGCAACTCATATGCCAAACAAAATAAAGATAAGGCCTTGCTTGCCATCTTCCCGCGATTATCTTGAATTATCCGATTGCACAAAAATGCGGGATATAACAATTTTAATGCGCAATGTAAGTGTTAATTTGACAACACGCCACGCATGACAATTTCAGGAATCTATGACACATAAAGGCTTGATTTGACAAAATAATGCTACATTATTTGACCGTTTTAATATGACTCTAACTTGTATTCGCGCACCATTTTAATGTGTAATGTAAGTGTTGATTTGACAACACGCCACGCATGACAATTTCGAATCTATGATACATAAATCGGATTTGATAATACAATGCTACGTTATTTGACCATTTTAATATGACTCTCACTTGTATTGCGCACCATTTGAATGCGCAATGTAAGTGTTGATTTGACAACACACCACGCATGATAATTTCAGGAATCTATGACACATAAAGGCTTGATTTTATAATACAATGCTACATTATTTGACTGTTTTAATATGACTCTGTCACGCCCCGAACCATGGCCTGGGCGAAACACGGCACTCGGTGCCATATTGCATGTGACCGAGCGAACCACATGGCTTGCTGAATCATCATGAGGCATACATGAGCGGAAATATAGCATGAACGTGATGAGCTTTTATAAAACATGAGATGTCATAATAATTTAATGAAATACTTGTTTAAATCATAATTGCGGAAATAACATGGAGTTGGGCAAAGATATTAAACACCTTGCATGTATACAGCGCATAACTAAAGCCGGCTAGTCTATGAAACCCCTTTATGAATCTTGGGAAAACGTCCCGGACAAAGGGTCTCCGGATACCTTTAAATCATGACTAGTAAAAAAAAGATAAAAAACC
>NW_026722219.1:0-8008 GCF_029784015.1 Lycium ferocissimum | reverse complement strand
ATTCCACCCGAAATGATCCCCAAACCGAAGAACTTCAACTCTAACACATTCCTCGATTTCAAATCATGATTTACTCCAACAATCTATACTCAACCATGCCATTTCCATAAACATAAAAATCACACTAAATACCAAATCCTCCAAAATAGCCCATACACTTACAATACCAATTTGAATCATTAAACTCTTATTTCAACATAGAATCTACATAACAACAACAACCAAAATTCAAGAAAACTAATTCATTTCTTGACTCATACAAAAGGCCATATTCGCCCAACACCCATACATATATACTTTATGATTTTCATTCATTTCAACACTCTCTACAACACCAACATACTACATAGAATAAGTTCATCCTTTAGCATACAAAATTGTCCATTTTCGGCCACAACAACATCACAACTTCATGACTTCCATCCATTTCTACACTTCATAACAACACACAAACACACTAAATACAATTAATCCATTACTACTACTACAACACACCACACGGCTACAACTTCCCAATAATGCCATATCTCATTGAATTTCATCCATAACAACATACAACAACACATAAACCCTTCATAACTCATAAAACAAGATTAGAATTTACCTTTCTTCACAAGCTCCTTCACTTGTCCAAAGTTGGTCAAAGGCAGAAAACGAACAATCCAACGCTTGAAACAACAACTCCACGTTACTAAGCACCCTAAAATTAGTAGGTTTTGCTTAGAAGAAATAATTTTAGAAGGCTAGTTTTGGTCTTGTTTTGGAAATTCTTGGCGAATGGGAGCTTGTTCTTGCTCTTCAATTTTCTTGATCTTTCTAGCTAATGAAGATGATGATATAATGGTCCTTAAGTCATTCCTTATTACAACTAATAGCCAACCATGTGGCCGCATGGCCCCTCCTAAGGTGGCCGGCCACGTAGCTTCTTTTCTTTCCTCAATTTCTTTCAATTATTGGCCAACTTCCCTTAATTCACTTTTGGTCCGAAGTTTCTTTGATGATTCCATTCCAATAACGTCATACACACTTAGGTCCTACGACAAAATCGAAGGTCACACGTCCCGACTTCGTACCCCGGAATGGTCTTAATCCTAACTTATCATAGTTAACCCGAATCGTCCCGTCGTTCAAAATACGGGATGTAACAGAAAGTGAGGAATGGGTTATAGTTGTGCTCTCGGGTTGGAGACAGTTTTCGGGTAAATTGGAGCCTTTGTTGGATTGTTGGAAATATTGTATAAATTGTTTAGGATGTTCTTGATTGTTGTTGGTATGGGTTCGAGTTAGTATTGGAATGTATAAGCGTTAATGTTGGCTTGAATGTAAGCCGTTGAATCGAATATTATGAATGTCGTCGAATGATATAAAAGAGAGTTATTAATGCTATATTGCCTTTCAGATTGCTTATTGATGTTGCTAGGTTGGTTGTTGTTGTTGTTGTTGTTGATTTGGGCCGAGTTAAATTCTCGGGGTGGCCTATTTACAGGGAAAATGCTGCCCAAATTTCTATAGAATTAAGGGTAAATTTGGAATTAAATGCCCAAAACGTCCTTAGCTAATGTTTAGCGTATTATGACGTATATGTAGACCTTGGAGAGCCCGAGACGTAGGTTGGCATTAGCTTGAATTTGAAGTAGCTTGGAGAGCGTTTGAGGTATGTAAAGCTCAATTCTTTCTTCTTTGGCATGCCTTAGTTGCAAATAGGCTATGACACGGAGCCGAAAATTCTATTCTCGCAATCAGTATGTTTATGACTCTTATTCGACTTCTTGGAAATTCGTATGTTGATATGATGAAATATTGACTTTTATGTCTTTGAAATATTTGATTTTCAACTTTTGCATAAAGTTTGGCTTTTAAAAGTTAAAGTAACTACGGACGCTCGTATCTTTCACGAAGGCTCGGATTGCCTCGATATGCTCGTAGGCGATTGTATGGTGTATGATAAGTATGTTTTTCATAGGTGGGCCCGACTCGGGTCAACACCCGTCCGTGGGCCCCGCGACTCTTCTTTTTGTAATTCTAATGACTTGTGACAAAATATGATATGACTAATATCCCAATTTTAAGTATGGTCATTTTACTTATCATTTAAGTCTATGATAATGATTTTATGCATATGGTTACTCACGACTGCGTTCGTGCATTCTGTTATATCTTTCGCGAGGTCCGGGCCGGATTACGTTGTCGTGCGCGCTTTGTTATACTCCGGTATTATGCTGTGATTATGGTTCACCGAGCCCCTCGCTCGAGGGCCGGGTTCCTCTTATATTTGGTGTTATGTTGTGTATGGTGTTATCTTTGTGATATGATGTGTGACGGGGATACGGAGATTTGAAACCTTCTGGTGTTATCTTTGTGTTATGGCGCCATCGACGGCGGGCGACCATATTTCTGTGCCTATGCATGATTTATATTTTGAAAGTAACATTTTGATATCTTGGAAATGCATTTATTTTAAGCCACCCTCTATTTCGGTTACGACTCGGTTGTATACTACATTTTTACGCTTTGCATACTCGGTACATATTTAAATCCGGACCCCCTTTCTTCGGGATGCGTTTCATCTCCTTGGTGCGGCGCGGATTTGGTGATCCACACATTTGGGACACCCTCTTACGCTATTTGGAGTGCTCCGCATTAGAGCCACATTTTGGTATACATTCGTTATTTGCATTATATATATTTGTTCGAGGGTACGGCGGGGCCACTGTACCGTAATATGATTCCGTTTATGCCTTAGAAGTGCTGTGGACATGTATGTAGGTTATGCCTTACGCTGTACGATTGTGTTTGTATATTATTTGTTAAGGCGATCCCGTTCGCGGGGTAGTGACAGCCTCGTCGGCTTGCATTTGTATATGTTTTGGGCCGTTGCGCCATTTGATAACCTCGTCGGCTTGATATTATATATTGTGTTTGAGATATGTTTGCGACAGTTTGATATAATCTGAGACAGCGTTTGATATTTGTGTCTGTATAAACTGTCTGTATGTGATTCGGATTTGACGATTGTGTTTGGGTGCCCAAATCGGGCACTGGTCACGGCCTACGGGGTTGGGTCGTGACAGAAAATTTCCCCTTAGAGTACAAGTGAATAGACTCGCGAAGGGCATGATGAATACGAGGTTTGGTTAAGTAAGAAATAGTGTGTGATGGCCCTAATTAAGATTTCCAAAAGCATCCGAGTTAAGGCAAGAAAGTTGTTAGGGAAGCGAGCTATAAGTTAGTGTGTCGGACGAGAACTATGAGTATTGAGTTAATGGTGCCTTAAGGATGTTGTGGAGAAGAGTTATAACATCCCCGAGATTGTAATGAAGTGATAAACAAGTGCTAAGAAGGTTCCATAAGGATTGGAGATCAAACGAGACGACGGGAACCATTCCGGTGGAACTGTGAGTTCCCCGACCATGTTCCACGGACAGCACCATGATCCACGGATGGTAGATGTGTCCATGGAACAGCCAGTAGAGAAAATGGCTGGCTGGTCATGAACCACGACCAGTTCCACGACCAACAAAGGGTTCCACGGACCGTGAAGCTGTCCGTGGAAGTCCCACCGGCTGAAACTATTTCAAGTCTTTAAATGTGAGTCCACTTAATTTATTTCATTTCCATACACGACTTCACTCTCTCAAGACCTCTAGAACCTTCTCTATAATTCATCCACAAGAAAACCAGTAGAATCAAGGATCAACAACAAGATTTGAAGTGAACCAAGCCTATGAAACTTCATTAAAGCCATCAAAGTCAAGAAATCCAAGAAAGGTGGAAATAGGGTTTTTGTGCAAAAAGGGTATTATCATTCAAGGTATATTCCTCTATCATTCAAGGTAAGTTTCATGATCTTTACATGTTGTTTGAAGCATTATTAAGATGAAACACTTAGATTATGAAAGAGTATGGAAGATGGGTTATAAATGGATGAATAATGTCATTTTGGAATAGTAGTTGAAAGGAATCACGAAAATGAATACGTTGAGATTATGAATGCATTATAAATGATATTTAGAGCATGAAATACGCATTGGATATGAAAGAATACGATGGTGAACTTTAGTCACGAATATGGAGAATTGAGAGGAAATTATGAAATGCGAATCATGTAAATGAACGACGATTGTTATTAGTGATATTGTGATGGTTGTTATGGGCGTTGGAAGTTGATATGGAATATGGCAGAAAGTAGTATAAACAAAGGAAAACGCTGCCCAATTTTCTTTAGCCTTAAGAGGCACGATTTTATAATTGCTAGCTAATGACGATACGAATTCTCTTGAAGGTAAAGACGAGGGCGTTAGAGGAGAACGAGCAAGCTAGAAGAGTAGCTAAACGACAAAGGTATGTGAGGCTTTACCCTTCTTTCTAAGGCATGAATCTTATGTATGATGATCCTTCCTCCTCGAGAACCCTCCCACGTTCCTAAAGGCGAAGAGCCCATGTTCATGAATAGTTAGACAAGATAAGAATACGCTATGACCACGATAATGATAATAATAAGTTTAAGCCTAAGGATTCTAGGGATTACGACATGACGAACCTACGAAGTTAATGATAACGACTATGACCCATTGATGCTCTCTCCTACATGTACTCACCTTAAATTGTAAATCCCTTCAAGGTGGGATATGATGCTTATGCTTATTCCATAACATGATCGGGGGTTCACGACCTTATATCACCCCGACATAGATATAGTTGTCCTTAAGCTCGAATGCATGTATTGATGACATGTATGTGTATACGTAACTAAGGATGCTAAATAAGGTAAAATTATGACAAGTTTATGAGACGATAAGTAATAATGAAACGACGATATGTCTATGAAATGAATGATAGTGATGAGTCTATGAAATGTATGGTATGTATGATGATGTGATTCGCACCTAATTGGCCGGACATGTCACCGCTACGGCGAGGCTGCTATGATTCCACCGCACCGAGAAAAGGGCGGACATGACCACCACTAGTGGGCTGCATATGATGGTTACCCGGATGCGGGTTAATGACATGATGATGTATGATTGATGTGACGATGCTTGTATGTTATGATGATGTATATGATATGCTTATGTATGACGTATCTATATGTAAAAGAGTACACAGGTTATATCTTCATCTCATGACTTATGATTTCCCGATTATGTTTATTTCATTCCTGCCTTACATACTCAGTACAATATTCGTTCTGACGTCGTTTTCTTTAGGCAATACATTTTGTGTTCATACCCACGAGGCGAGGGGAGACGGTCTGATCCTAGGAGCTGGTATATTTGGTTTGTGGGATCCATTTTCGAAGGTGCTATTGATTATTCTTTTGGTATATATATATATATATATATATATATATATATCCATGATTTGGGCACGGCAGGTCCCCCATCCGTCTGTCATGTTCGGTATTCTAGTGAGGCTCGTAGATACGCATGTGTGTGGGTAATAAGGTCCCAAAATGTTTATGTATATGCAAGTATATATATACGTAGGTATATGTATCATTTGATGACATAAAGGCTTATGTTTGTAAAAGTAAATGTGTTTCCCATGATGGTCCAATTACATGAATTTAAGCGTATGTTATGAACGAAAGTGTCACACCCCGACCTTACTAGGGTGTGATGGGCACCCGACCCTCCTCAGAGTCGAGCGAACCCTTAAACGTTCGCGTTACTACAACCTGTCATTTCGAATTTTTTTTTTAAGAAACATGAAACTTTTCAAAATAGAGATCCTTTGTCTTTATACGGATTAAAAGGAAAACCTTCAATCAAATCAACTTTTACCATCGACAATATACGAAAATACAAACCCTTTTTAACATCTATAACCGATTCGCGTTCCTCGACTTTGATCCACGGGACCTTTTGTGCAAAGTCTCTAGGATATACTGATTACTATGACATAAGTACTTGACTCGGCAACACTCCGAGCGAAATGGAGCTCGCCAATCCCCGTAAGGAACAACTTCTAGCAAAGTCTTCTCTTCATCGGGTGTACACTGCGTGGCATGGCGCGGCCCCCGAAGAAGGAGGGTCGTCACCGGAACATGTCTTGAGTATGTAAAGCGATAACAAACAATAACCATAGCTTAATTTAGAAGAGAGAGAAACCACGATCAAGCTCATTACTGCGTACAGACTGGAGGAAACATAAATGTACACATGGGGTCTTGACAATCCTTAAGTAAATAATGCAAGTGAACACACGTTCTTCAAGCATACACGATATGAATACGAATACACCGGTTCTAGTATGCGAGTCTAAATATAGTATCACACGGTCCGCGAACGACCGCTTCCGCCTAATAATAATAATAATAATAGTAATAATAACAACCACATAATAATGATAATAATGATAATAATCCCCTTGGGTGCGCCGGTCCCGACATACGTCTATCCTGGCCCCGCCCGGGCATGCCGGTCCCGAAATAAAATGATGGCCCCTTCGGGCGTGCCGGTTCAACATACGTCTATCTGGCCCCGCCGGACATGCTGGCCCCGGCAACAATATTCCTAGCCCCCCGGGCATGCCACTCGTGACATACGGCTACCACAGCCCCCTTCGGGCATGCCACTCGTGACATAATACTAATCCTAGCCCCTTCGAGCATGATAATAATAATAATAATACTAATAATAGCGTTGTGGAATGTAGACATAAGTCGTAGGTGGAATGAAATAATAAAATCTCGCACCCCCTTCGGAGTGGTTTGAAGGGTCTTATATAATAAGATATCGCACTCCCTTCGGAGTGGTTTTGAAAAGTTTAAATAATAAAATCTCGCACCCCCTTCGGAGTGGTTTGAAAAGTCAACTTTATATTTTCTTTAATACAAAACAAACTTCTTAAAATCATTTATAAACCGCAAACACGTTTCAAGTAAATGCGGGTTAGCATAAAAAGGTTAACAATAGTATGTACATGCAAAGTGGTGAGAAATTAAATGCTTTTCAAAGTATATTTATGGACACCATTCATTATAAAACATCTCGACCATTTCCAAGCAATTCAAGACCGTTTATGGAAGTTAGGGACATTGTGGGCCCACCTTGAGCCAAGCGAATGGCGATACAAAATTACGAACATTAGGCCTTGTGAAGTCGTCTACGAAAGTTTCAAGGCAATCCGGTTCCAATTGTGAAAGTTACAGATGTTTAGGCCATTTTTCCAACTACTTAGAGCATATATAATTCAATTCTACTGAATGAAAAAGGGGCAACTTTAGATGCCGATTCCTAAGAGTAGAGTTGTTATGTCCTGTATCTTTACATTGGGACATTATAAAGCTAAGTGCGACAAGTTAAAGACAAAGCTGTTTTAGGGTTCCCGGGAAGGGTTTTCATCTCTCGATTTCGTTTCGATGCATCAAATGACCTATGAATTTCGTTGGTACAAGAACAATATTGGAGAATAAGGATTAATTGACCAAGATTGGATGACTAAGTGAGATTAATAACTTAATTACATCTTTAGTAAGCTAAGTGGCCGTGTGGGCCCCATTTGTGGTTTGGCCAACCCTTATTGGCTAAAAAACATTGGGTGGGACACATGTCCACCTTGTGTAATGCATATAAAAGGAGAATTTCTGATTCACAATTCAACAAACATTCATTTCAACATTTACAAATTGGAAAAAACTTAGTGATAGAGAGAGGCTCGGCTACAAGTTGGCCGAGAATAACCTTCTCCAATTTGATCCAAAATGGTTTCTTAAGCAATTCAACCCTCTTGAAAGTGTGTATTAACGTGTAGCATTCATTGGAATAACAAGAACAAGTGCTAAAGTTCAAGAGGTGAAAGTGATGGGCTAGCCGATTGAAGTGTTGAGTTACAAGGTAAGAATGATCACTTTTCATGTGTTGTATGATGGTTTGAATGTATAATTTGTGTATGTTGTTGTTGGATTGTTGTTGTGGTTGAAGTTGAGGTGATTTGTGAGCTTAGGTGAAGCCATGGTTGGTCTTATTTTGCATGTATTGTGGACGGATTGGACTTGCGATAATAT